>NW_027136300.1:35078-249264 GCF_039906515.1 Pseudorca crassidens
GAGGTTAAAGGGACTGACTCTCCAAGTCGGGAGGGTGTTAGTAAAGCGTCTGGAATGTTGCACCCGAGTACCAGGGTACGAAAACTGAGACATATTTGAACACGTCTCCCGATCACATGGTTGATCATACTCTAGGTTCCACATGCATGTTTTAGCTGAAGGAAGAATACCTTAAACCTGGGTAGTTGAAACCCGTGGAATGGGTACCATGCAATATGACTTCAAAGGGTCTTCATTTGCTCACCGAACCTCTCCAATCCTATCACTGCTGCGTTTATGCCCCTGTACACATGCTTGATTCTCTTTCGGAGACATAGCAATCCATAGGTTTTAAGATACTTACTAGTCAGGTACATTCTTAGGCGTTTAATATGCGGTGTTGAGTCCATTTCGTTGAGCAAGGAGTAGCTCTTGTCTATTCCATATTTGGCTTAAGGAACTTTATCTGTGCTCATTTCAATCTATGGTTTTATGCAGCACCCCAACTCACCTTTACCCTTAAGCAAGCATAAGTTGGTTTTCTAAATTTGAGACCCTGTTCTGTTCTGTAATTCAGTTCCTGTGTAGCCAAGTTTACATTCCATGTATTACTGATATCTTATGATGTTTCTTTTTCTGTGTGACTTATTTCAGTTAGAATCATCATACCTGAATCCACTCATTGTGCTGCTAAGGGCCTGATGACATAGATTTCATTGCTGAGTGATATTGCTTTGTAAGTAAATACCACAACTTCTTTATCCATTTTTCACTTTCTGCGATGTTGAACTTGTACTGTAAACGAGGTTCTTGTAAACAGAGGCGTCCCAATGTTTGGGGTGGCTGTGTCTTTTTGATTTTAATTTCCCTAAGCTATAGGACCATAAGTGGAAGTGCCCTAGGCTCTGTTGCTTTGTTTTTTAGATGTTTCAGGAAACACCATACACTTCTCCCGAGTGTCTGTTGGCAATTTACATCCCGCCCATCAGCATAACAAGGCTCCCAGTTCTCCATGGCCTGTCCTGCCTTTCTGGATTTTACACTTTTTTCAGATGGCCCTTTTGACCGGGGGGAAGTGAGACTTCATTGTAGTGCAGATTTCCTTTGCAAGTTTGCTTGGTTGGCCAAAAAGGGCGTATGCCTTTTTTCCTGAATATATTCAGGAAAAAACGCATACGCCCTTTTTGGCCAAGTGCATCATTGTGGACGTTCTGCCTCTTTTCCTATGCTTTCAATGCAATTCCAGTCTACCTCCTGAAATCGGTTTCCTGCAATTCTGCCCCGCTTTCAAGTCCTCTTGGCAGCCTTACTTCAGTATATTTTTGGACGATTGCTGTCATTTATAACTCTGCAGGTTTGTGAATTACAGTGCCCTTGAGCTCCTTTCTTCAACTCGCTTTCTTTTGAGCTGGCCGCAACACCGCAGGATGGCTTCAGGCCCTAATCTGGTTCCGGCACGGCACGCTGAGCCTTTGGTTAATTCCTCTTCCTGGTGGGAAATGAGAGTTAAATTTGCCTGTCCAGACACCTCCAGCTAGTCTCTCATTGGTTCTCGCTATTCCTGTTCATCTTCCGCAGAAATTGCAAACTGGGCCAAACAGGAGGTTAAAGGGACTGACTCTCCAAGTCGGGAGGGTGTTAGTAAAGCGTCTGGAATGTTGCACCCGAGTACCAGGGTACGAAAACTGAGACATATTTGAACACGTCTCCCGATCACATGGTTGATCATACTCTAGGTTCCACATGCATGTTTTAGCTGAAGGAAGAATACCTTAAACCTGGGTAGTTGAAACCCGTGGAATGGGTACCATGCAATATGACTTCAAAGGGTCTTCATTTGCTCACCGAACCTCTCCAATCCTATCACTGCTGCGTTTATGCCCCTGTACACATGCTTGATTCTCTTTCGGAGACATAGCAATCCATAGGTTTTAAGATACTTACTAGTCAGGTACATTCTTAGGCGTTTAATATGCGGTGTTGAGTCCATTTCGTTGAGCAAGGAGTAGCTCTTGTCTATTCCATATTTGGCTTAAGGAACTTTATCTGTGCTCATTTCAATCTCTGGTTTTATGCAGCACCCCAACTCACCTTTACCCTTAAGCAAGCATAAGTTGGTTTTCTAAATTTGAGACCCTGTTCTGTTCTGTAATTCAGTTCCTGTGGAGCCAAGTTTACATTCCGTGTATTACTGATATCTTATGATGTTTCTTTTTCTGTGTGACTTATTTCAGTTAGAATCATCATACCTGAATCCACTCATTGTGCTGCTAAGGGCCTGATGACATAGATTTCATTGCTGAGTGATATTGCTTTGTAAGTAAATACCACAACTTCTTTATCCATTTTTCACTTTCTGCGATGTTGAACTTGTACTGTAAACGAGGTTCTTGTAAACAGAGGCGTCCCAATGTTTGGGGTGGCTGTGTCTTTTTGATTTTAATTTCCCTAAGCTATAGGACCATAAGTGGAAGTGCCCTAGGCTCTGTTGCTTTGTTTTTTAGATGTTTCAGGAAACACCATACACTTCTCCCGAGTGTCTGTTGGCAATTTACATCCCGCCCATCAGCATAACAAGGCTCCCAGTTCTCCATGGCCTGTCCTGCCTTTCTGGATTTTACACTTTTTTCAGATGGCCCTTTTGACCGGGGGGAAGTGAGACTTCATTGTAGTGCAGATTTCCTTTGCAAGTTTGCTTGGTTGGCCAAAAAGGGCGTATGCGTTTTTTCCTGAATATATTCAGGAAAAAACGCATACGCCCTTTTTGGCCAAGTGCATCATTGTGGACGTTCTGCCTCTTTTCCTATGCTTTCAATGCAATTCCAGTCTACCTCCTGAAATCGGTTTCCTGCAATTCTGCCCCGCTTTCAAGTCCTCTTGGCAGCCTTACTTCAGTATATTTTTGGACGATTGCTGTCATTTATAACTCTGCAGGTTTGTGAATTACAGTGTCCCTGAGCTCCTTTCTTCAACTCGCTTTCTTTTGAGCTGGCCGCAACACCGCAGGATGGCTTCAGGCCCTAATCTGGTTCCGGCACGGCACGCTGAGCCTTTGGTTAATTCCTCTTCCTGGTGGGAAATGAGAGTTAAATTTGCCCGTCCAGACACCTCCAGCTAGTCTCTCATTGGTTCTCGCTATTCCTGTTCATCTTCCGCAGAAATTGCAAACTGGGCCAAACAGGAGGTTAAAGGGACTGACTCTCGAAGTCGGGAGAGTGTTAGTAAAGCGTATGGAATGTTGCACCCGAGTACCAGGGTACGAAAACTGAGACATATTTGAACACGTCTCCCGATCACCTGGTTGATCATACTCTAGGTTCCACATGCATGTTTTAGCTGAAGGAAGAATACCTTAAACCTGGGTAGTTGAAACCCGTGGAATGGGTACCATGCAATATGACTTCAAAGGGTCTTCATTTGCTCACCGAACCTCTCCAATCCTATCACTGCTGCGTTTATACCCCTGTACACATGCTTGATTCTCTTTCGGAGACATAGCAATCCATAGGTTTTAAGATACTTACTAGTCAGGTACATTATTAGGCTTTTAATATGCGGTGTTGAGTCCATTTCGTTGAGCAAGGAGTAGCTCTTGTCTATTCCATATTTGGCTTAAGGAACTTTATCTGTGCTCATTTCAATCTCTGGTTTTATGCAGCACCCCAACTCACCTTTCCCCTTAAGCAAGCATAAGTTGGTTTTCTTAATTTGAGACCCTGTTCTGTTCTGTAATTCAGTTCCTGTGTAGCCAAGTTTACATTCCGTGTATTACTGATATCTTATGATGTTTCTTTTTCTGTGTGACTTATTTCAGTTAGAATCATCATACCTGAATCCACTCATTGTGCTGCTAAGGGCCTGATGACATAGATTTCATTGCTGAGTGATATTGCTTTGTAAGTAAATACCACAACTTCTTTATCCATTTTTCACTTTCTGCGATGTTGAACTTGTACTGTAAACGAGGTTCTTGTAAACAGAGGCGTCCCAAACTTTGGGGTGGCTGTGTCTTTTTGATTTTAATTTCCCTAAGCTATAGGACCATAAGTGGAAGTGCCCTAGGCTCTGTTGCTTTGTTTTTTAGATGTTTCAGGAAACACCATACACTTCTCCCGAGTGTCTGTTGGCAATTTACATCCCGCCCATCAGCATAACAAGACTCCCAGTTCTCCATGGCCTGTCCTGCCTTTCTGGATTTTACACTTTTTTCAGATGGCCCTTTTGACCGGGGGGAAGTGAGACTTCATTGTAGTGCAGATTTCCTTCGCAAGTTTGCTTGGTTGGCCAAAAAGGGCGTATGCGTTTTTTCCTGAATATATTCAGGAAAAAACGCATACGCCCTTTTTGGCCAAGTGCATCATTGTGGACGTTCTGCCTCTTTTCCTATGCTTTCAATGCAATTCCAGTCTACCTCCTGAAATCGGTTTCCTGCAATTCTGCCCCGCTTTCAAGTCCTCTTGGCAGCCTTACTTCAGTATATTTTTGGACGATTGCTGTCATTTATAACTCTGCAGGTTTGTGAATTACAGTGCCCCTGAGCTCCTTTCTTCAACTCGCTTTCTTGTGAGCTGGCCGCAACACCGCAGGATGTCTTCAGGCCCTAATCTGGTTCCGGCACGGCATGCTGAGCCTTTGGTTATTTCCTCTTCCTGGTGGGAAATGAGAGTTAAATTTGCCCGTCCAGACACCTCCAGCTAGTCTCTCATTGGTTCTCCCTATTTCTGTTCATCTTCCGCAGAAATTGCAAACTAGGCCTATCAGGAGTTTAAAGGCGCTGACTCTCCAAGTGGGCAGAGTGTTAGTAAAGCGTCTGGAATGTTGCACCCGAGTACCAGGGGAGGAAAACTGAGACATATTTGAACATGTCTCCCGTTCACATGGTTGATCATACTCTGGGTTCCACATGCATGTTTTAGCTGAAGGAAGAATACCTTAAACCTGGAGAGTTGAGACCCGTGGAATGGGTACCATGCAATATGACTTCAAAGGGTCTTCATTTGCTCACTGAACCTCTCCAATCCTATCACTGCTGCGTTTATGCCCCTGTACACATGCTTGATTCTCTTTTGGAGACATAGCAATCCATAGGTTTTAAGATACTTACTACTCAGGTACATTCTTAGGCGTTTAATATGGGGTGTTGAGTCCATTTCGTTGAGCAAGGAGTAGCTCTTGTCTATTCCATATTTGGCTTAAGGAACTTTATCTGTGTTCATTTCAATCTCTGGTTTTATGCAGCATCCCAACTCACCTTTCCCCTTAAGCAAGCATAAGTTGGTTTTCTAAATTTGAGATCCTGTTCTGTTTTGGTATTCAGTTCCTGTGTAGCCAAGTTTACATTCCGTGTATTAGTGATATCTTATGATGTTTCTTTTTCTGTGTGTCTTATTTCAGTTAGAATCATCGTACCTGAATCCACTCATTATGCTGCTACGGGCCTGATGACATAGATTTCATTACTGAGTGATACTGCATTGTACGTAAGTACCACAAGTTCTTTATCCATTTTTCACTTTCTTTGATATTGAACTTGTACGGTTAACGAGGTTCTTGTAAACAGAGGCGTCCCAAATTTTGGGGTGGCTGTGTCTTTTTGATTTTAATTTCCCTAAGCTATAGGACCATAAGTGGAAGTGCCCTAGGCTCTGTTGCTTTGTTTTTTAGATGTTTCAGGAAACACCATACACATCCCGCCCATCAGCATAACAAGGCTCCCAGTTCTCCATGGCCTGTCCTGCCTTTCTGGATTTTACACTTTTTTCAGATGGCCCTTTTGACCAGGGGGAAGTGAGACTTCATTGTAGTGCAGATTTCCTTTGCAAGCTTGCTTGGTTGGCCAAAAAGGGCGTATGCCTTTTTTCCTGAATAAATTCAGGAAAAAAGGCATACACCCTTTTTGGCCAAGTGCATCATTGTGGACGTTCTGCCTCTTTTCCTATGCTTTAAATGCAATTCCAGTCTACCTCCTGAAATCGTTTTCCTGCAATTCTGCCTTGCTTTCAATGCCTCTTCATAGCCTTACCTCAATATATTTTTTGAAAATAGTTGGCCTTTATAACTCTGCAGGTTTTTGAATTGCAGTGGCCCTTAGCTCCATTTTTCAGCTCTTATTTTTGTGATCTTGCCTCATAACCACAGGATTCCTTCAGGCCCTATTCTTCTTCTGGGGCACCTTGCTGTGCCTTTGGTTTATTCTTCTTACTGATGTGAATTTAGAGTGACATGTGCCCATTGAAACCGCTACAGCTAGTTTCTCACTGGTTCCCCCTCTTCCCATTCATCCTCCGCACTAACTGCAGACTGTGCGATACCAGAACTTAAAGGCATTGACTCTCCATGTGGGGATATTTTTGGTAAAGCGGCTGGAATGTCGATCCGGAGCCCCAGGAGAGGAAAAATGAGGTGCGTTTTAGAAACCTTTCCCGATCATATGGTATACCAGTCGCTGGGTTTCCCAAGCATGGTTTAGCTGTAGGAAGATTCCCTTCAACCTGGAGTGTTGGGACCCTTGGAATGAGTAGCATGAAGTATTGCATTAAACTTTTGGCAGTTGCTCACCAAAGCTCATCAATCCTCTCAGCCCCAAGTGTCCAGCCTTATGTCTTATCCAGCTGTGGGTTTATATGTGGTCAATCCAGGTTGCATCACAGCCCCTGAGCGAATTTTGTAAGAATTTTTCTCTCTTTCATTGTTTCTGCGTTTTGTTTTTAAAATTTATTTCTATAATGGGGTTTAGCTCATTTTCACTGCTGTGTTTGTGCCACTCTGCACACACTTGATTCCCTTATGGAGATATATCAATACATGGGTTTTAAGATTCTTATTACTCAGATATATTTCTCTGCGGTGTATAGGGTGTGTTGAGGCCAGTTCATTGAGCAAGGTGTAGATCTTGTCTAATATCTATTTGGTTTATTGAACGGTATCTGTGCTAATTTCAAACTCTGGTTTTATGCATCACCCCACCTCTCCTTTCCCCTTAAGCTGAAATAAGTGTGTTTTCTAAATGTGAGACACTGTTCTGTTCTGTAATTCATTTCTTGTGCAGCCATATTTACCCTCCCTCTATAAGTGATATCTTATGATATGTTTCTTTTTCTGTTTGACTTATTTCAAGTAGTATTATCGGACCTAAATCCACTCTTTATCCTTCTACTAGCCTTATTACATTGATTTCATGGTGAAGAGATATTCCATTGTACATAAGTACCACATCTTCTTTATCCATTGTTCTCTTTCCTGGGATATTTAAGGTATACTGAAGTTGAGGTTCTTGTAAACAGAGTAGCCCTAAACTGTGGTGTGCTTGTGTCTTGTTAATTTTTAGATTTCCCTAGATATACTCCCATGATTGGAAGTGTCCTATGCTCCGTAGCTCTGTTTTTTAGATGATTTAGGAACCACCATACACTTCTCCAGAGTGGCTCTCGGCAGTTCACACACTACCCATCAGCGTATAAAGGCTCCCTGTTCTCCATGGCCTGTCCTGCATTTCTGGTTTTTACAATTTTTTAGGATGGCCCTTTTGACCAGTGGGAAATGAGACTTCTTTGTTGTGCACATTTGCATTGCTTGCTTGCTTCGTTGCCCATAAAGTGCGTATGCGTTTTTTCCTGGATATAATCAGGAAAAAACGCATACGCCCTTTTGGGCCAACTGCATCATTGTCGAAATTCTGCCGCTTTTCATGTGCTTTAAAGACGAGTCCAATCTATCTCTTGAAATCTGTTTCTTGCAATTCTGTCTTGCATTCAGATCCTCTTCTTTGCCTTACCTCAACATATTTTTGGACGTTAGTTTTCATTTATAACTCTGCAGGTTTGTGAATTGCAGTGACCCTGAGCTCCATTTTTTAAGTTGCTCTTTTGTGAGCTGGCCTCAAACCCGCAGGATTGCTTCAGGCCCTATTTTGGCTCGGGCGAGGCGGGCTGAGCCTTTTTTCAATTCTTATTCTTAATGGGAAATTAGAGTGATATGTGCCCGTCCAAACCCCTACAACTATTCTCTCATTGGTTCCCCGTTCATCCTCCTCACAATTTGCAAAATGTGTGAAACAGAAGTTGAAATGTGCTGATTCTCCAAGTGGGGAGATTCTAAGTAACGTGGCTGGAATGGTGAACAGGAGCACCAGGAGAGGATAAATGAGCTGCATTTTAGACACATCTCCCGATCACATGGTGTACAGTCCTCTGGGTTTTCCATGCATGTTTTAGCTGTAGGAAGATCCCTTGAACCTGCATATTTGGGACCCATTGAATGGGTACCAGGTAGTATTACTTTAAAGGGTGTGCATTTCCTCACCCAACCTCACATTTCTCTTAGCGCAAACAGTTTCCAGCCTTATGTCTCATCCTGCTGTGGGTCTAGATGTGTTCAATCCATGTTGCATCACCGGCCCTGAGGAAAAGTTGTAAGAGGTTTTCTCTGTCTCTCTGTCGTTTATTTTTTTCAATTTATTACTATATTGGTTACAGCTGATTTTCAAAGCTCTGTTTCTTGCTGCTGTACATCCACTTGATTCACGTACAGAGAGACATCAGTAAATTCTTTTTCAGATTCTTACCAGTCGTATATATTCTTTTCCGGTGACTTGAGTGTGCTGAGTGCAGTTCTTTTAGCTACCGTGTAGGCCTTGTTGATTATCAGTTTGGTATTTGGAATGGTATCTTTGCTAATTTCAACCTCCTGGGTGATGCCTCACCCCTCCCCACCTTTCCCGTTTAGCAGCCTTATGCGTGTTTTCTACATATTTGACTATGTTTTTGTTTTGTAATTTATTTCATGTGTAGCCATTTTGGATTCCACCTTTAAGTGATATCTTATGATATGTGTCTTTTTCTTTTTGAATTATGTCACTTAGAAAGATCATACGTAACTCCTCCGGAGTTGTTACAACTGGCCATATTTCATTGATTTCCAGGCTGAATAATATTCCACTCTACCTAAGTACCACATCTCTACCCATTTTTTCCCTCCAGAGACATTTAAGTTATATCCTAGTTGAGGATCTTTTAAACAGAGAGGGGGTAAACATTGGGGTGCCTGTGTCCTCTCGATTTTTGTTTTTCTCAAGATATACGCCCATGAGTGCAAGTGCCCTATGCTCTGTAGCTCATTTTTTAGATGCTTTAGTAAACACAATACACTTCTCCAGAATGGCCGTTGGCAATATACATTTCCACTATAAGTCTCACAGGGCTCCCTCTTCTCCTTGCCCTGTCCTGCATTTCTGTTGTTTACGCTTTATGAGGATGGCTCTTCTGACTGATGCGAAGTGATATCTTTTGTAGTATTGACTTCCAGTGCCCACCTGTTTGGTTGGCTAAAAAAGTGTATGCCCTTTTCTTGAATATATACAGAAAAAAACGCATACACCCTTTTTGGCCAACTGCAATGTTGGCAATGTTCAGCTCCTTTTCTTGTGCTTAATGGCGAGTCCTTTCTACCTCCTCAAATCCCTTTCCTGCCATTCTCCCTTGCTTACAAGTCCTTTTCTCTGACTTTCCTCAAGACATTTTTCAGTGATGGATATTTTCAACTCTGCAGTTTTGTGAATTTTACTGCCCCTGAGTTCCATTGTTCAACTTGTGTTTATGGGAACTGGCCACAAAGCAGCGGGATTTCCTCAAGCCCTATACTGTTTCCATGGGCAACCCTAGCCTTTGGTCAATTCGTCTTCCTGATTGGAAATTAGAGTGACATGTGCCTGTCTGAACACCTAGGACTTGTCTCTCATTGTTCCTCATCCTTCCGCTTCATCCTCTGGACAAATTCCAAACTGTACGCAACAGGATGTTGACAGTGCTGACATCTCCAAGTGGGGAGACTGTTAGTAAAGACGCTGGAGGGGTGAACCCGAGCACCAGGAGATGAGGAGAGGAGATGCCTTTTCCAAACTCTTCCCGATCAGACGGTATACCATCCTCTGGGTGTGACAGACATGTTTTAGCAGTAGGAAGAGTCCCATTCATGTAAGGAGAACACCAGGGCTTTTTCAAAATCAGTGTCTCCCCGAAACCCAAACTGGGGAATTTTTTAAGCTACGGCTACACATATGTTCATTAAGGGCCTTGGGAAGTAGGCAGAGTCCAAACTTTAGATGATTGAAGTCTTCAGGGTCAGAAGCACTCACCACCAGCTTCCCTTAGGTTACACTTTAACTGTCATTGATAGATGATGTCAATAAAAATATCTATTCTTTTTCAGATTATTTCCCCTTATAGGTTATTGCAAAATGTTGAGTGTAGTTCCCTGTGCTATACAGTAGTTCCTTGTTGATGATCTATTTTATACATAGCAGTGTGTATGTGTTAATCCCAAACTGTTAATTTATCCCTCCTCCCACCTTTCCCCTTTGGTAATAATAAATTATAAGATTTTATACTTCTCAGAAATGGGGGAGCTGAAAGAGAGGTATCATTTTCAATGGAAAAGCATTTAAAACAAGATTGAAGCTTTAACCAAGATTATTAGATGTACATCCTTGGAAAGAAATCACTTCGTTTCTCTAATATTGACCTGACAAATAAGACAAACCTTTTCACTGAACTTGCTTATAATAAAGTGATGGAAATATCAAATGGAAGTGTTAGAAACATCTTATTTTACCCGAGCCTTATACACTGTTCTATGTTAACTACAGTTTGGCTCACACATCTGTTCATTGAGGTTACAATAGTCTCAATTTCTGTTACTGATCCTCCAGAGTGGACCCCAACAAGTGTCCCCCTGCCCAGTGTCATTGGGGCCAACAGATCGAGACTGAGTTTGGTTCACAAGCAAAGGAAACTTTATATTTTGATCAGAGAATGGAGAGGTGAGAGCATGCACTACCCCGTGGGCTGTGGGCTGGGCTGCTGTGTAGAGATCCTGTCAGAGTCAGTGGGAGGGAGGGGGCGGAGCTCTCGAGGGCCAGGTTGGCTGCAGCTCAGGCTCTATATCGCGGAGTCTGCACTGGGCCCCAGGAGCTGAGGTGTCGACCCAGCCATTCTGCACTAGGAAATCTGGTCTGAAGTGCCGGGTGTGGAACCTCTGCATGCGGGACCCTAGGAGCACGTGAAATTAGACAAAGCACAAAGGATAAAAAAGGTTAGACTTGACTTTATTGCCCAGATTCTATTTTTATCTCCCAGGGATTTTTAATGGGCTTTGCTGGGGACAAACCCCTCCTCTGCCTTTTGTCCCGTTCCTCATTCTTGGAGTGCTGAGGGTGCAGACACTTCTTCTGTAACTGCTGAGTGCTGAGTTGGGAGCCCTAATACCCGGGGGCGAGGGTCAGAGCTTCTCCCCAGCAGCCTCCAGGTGACGTTGATTGTCCCCAGGCCCCCTGCCTCCCTGCTCGTCCACCTGAGCACCAGCATTGGAAGTGTTATAGATTCTAATGACCTTTAAGGGTCCAGGAAAGAGATGTGCAGAGACGCTGTGGGGGCCGGTTTCACCCCGCCCCACATTTGTTCGGCCACCTTAGGCTGACCGTTTCTGCCAGCCTAGATGCTCTGACCAGTAGTCTGCGCTTTCTTCAATTAGGCCCCTGAATTAACGTACAAACAGCACCAGGTGTCAGAGCCCTGCCCGCTCAACTCCCAGACAGTCCAGGGTCAGTGGTGATCAAGGACCATGATGACCACTGAGTCAACAGCCTTTTGAAGTAAACAGGAGTCCAGCCGGTCTTATTGGCCACCATCATCACGGTGTCTGTAGGCTTTTCTATGGTGACAGTGTGATATACGGTTCCCCCGCCAAGATTATTAGCTCCCCTCTGGGTGCAGTAAGTCCTGCAAGCAGTAGTCTACTCTTTTGGGACACACTCTTATTGTTTTATGAGAGAAACTCCAGGTCAAGTGATGTTCACACGAGTCGTCATGGTGCCCTGTTGCCCCCGGTTATCTCTCTGGATGTTGGAGTTGGAGGGCCTCCTCACTCGAGGTCGGTGTGCCCACGGAGCGAACCCTGCAACTTCAGGGCATCGTTGGTGGTTAGGATCACCACGTGGGGTCCTTTTCCCTTAGGAAGGAGGTGGCCTTTTGGGCTGCTGATTTCCAGGTTTTTAGATACCGCCAGTATCTTGGCCAGATGCGGCAGTGGGCCAAGCCCCTTGGTGACCGTAGTTTATCCTACCTGGATGGCATTCTTGCATTGTTCCATTTCAAGTGGTCCCAGTTTTTGCACTAATTCTCCAATGGCGATTCACCTTTCACCGGGAATGTAAAGGTCAAAGGGTTTAGCTAAATTAGGGAGTTCCAGGGCAAGGGTCTGAATTGACTGCTCTTTCCATTCTTGAAAGGCCACTTCTGGATTCTATTCAAAAGGATCATCATCTTTTCCTTTCAGTGTTTCATATAGAGGCCCAGCTAGTAGACTGTAGTTAGGGATCCAGAAGCAGCAAACCCTGGCCTCCCCAGGAACCCCTAAGCTGTCTTCTAGTTTTAGAAAGGGGTAAGGCTGCAAATGGTTTCTTCCCTTTCCTGGGATGGGCTTCTCCGACCTTCTGTGAGAATGAAGCCCAGGCAGGTCACTGCAGTCTGTGATATTTGAGCTTTTTCTTGGACAACTTCTATCCTTTATTGGCTTGGTAGTTCAGAGGCCTCCTTAGTAGGGCTGGCGATCAGAATGTCGTCTGCGTACTGAAGGAGGGTTTCCTTTTCCAGAGGTAGAACTTTTAGGTCTTTAGCTAAGCTTTCCCCAAAGATGGTGTGGGAATTTTTGCACCCTTGGGGCAAGACGGCCCGGAAGTATTGTTTTAGTTGTATGTTGAGTCCTGCCACTCACAAGCCAAAATTTCTTGTGACTCTGGGACTAATGGAATACAAAAGAAGGCATCATTGAAGACTAATACAGAATACCATGTCCTGGTGGTTGGTAGAATGACCAGCAGGGTGTAGGAATTAGGAGCAACTGGAGGTATATCCTCGGTGGCTTCACTGACTGTCCTGACATCCTTTACCAGGTCCCCAGCAGCCCATGGGGCTCTCGTGGTCAGACCAATCCCAGAATATGGAGCTCACCTGGGCAGGTACCCCACCCCCACCCCAGCCCACGGGGCTCTCGTGGTCAGGCCCTTCCCAGGATACAGAGCTACCCTTGCAGGTACCATGGCAGGGCTGGGCACACAGGAACCGTGCACATAGCCCTCATTGCAGAGCACCCCCAGCTCACCTGTCGCTCAGAGCTGGCACAGAGCACCTCAGAGCAGGACTTGAACTAACAAACAGCAGCTGCGACAGGTCTGTGACCCTGGGCGTCACTCTGTGCGGCCTCCCTCCACCTGGTCTTCCAGAGACTTCCACTGCACCCGGGGCACCAGGCCTCTGACTCCAACCACCACCCACCCCTCCTCTCCCTGACTCCTGGGTTCCTCTCATAAGGAGAGGGTTTTCTTGAAGTTGTCTCCCACTCATGGGCCAGATAAAATGATTAGAAAACAAGCCAAAGCTGCAGCCCCTTGTCTATCCTGACTCTCAGGAGCCCACACCTGTTCCTTGGACCTGGCCGGTTCAGCAAGTTCCATTTTCTGCAACTGTGAGCCCCTGAGGGGTGATGATTGGCTGACCTGGGCAGCCTTACCGTGCGGGCCAGCCCTCCCCAGGTGTGCCTGGGTTGAGATCAATATAAATACCACTCCAGGCAGCAAGAGCCCCTGCAGCCGTGCCTGACGCCATTTTCTCTGCCCTGTCAGCAGTCTCGGGGCTGGGCTGGTGGGAGGGAGTGAGAGGCCACGGCTTTGTGGGTGGCCCAGTGTGAGTGGGGCTCTGCTGGACTTTCTGCAGCAGTTGCCAGGCTGCCACCTGCTAAAGAAGAGGATGTGTCACCCATACCTGCTGCTGGAATTTCTCCCTGGGCAGAGGTGAGGAAGGAAAAAAGCAGTGGGGGCAGGGACAGGACGGGTATCTCAGTCAGGGAAATGGAAATCTTCCAGAAGAGCACCCAGGGCCAGGACCATCCTGGCTGGCCTGCAGGCACCAAGTCGGCCGGCATGCTGTCACTCGTGTGGCTCTATGGCCCTTCCTCTAGGCTTTCAAGTCCTTGTATATATTCAGGTGTTTTACCTGGGACGGGTGGGAATAGTTCAGCAGCAACTGGCCTGGGGCTCAGCTCACGTTTACTCACAGATGCCTCGGCACGGTGCCCCAGCTTTGCAATGAGGACGCTTGTTGCGTGGGGGCTGCTGGCTGAATGGGAGACGATTCCCCACCACTGGCCAACTTCAGAATTGTTTACAACTGGAGCAAGTGCCCTGATACGGTTTTCCTCTGTGGAACTGGTGGGTTCTGTGTTTTTTTTCTCTTTTTCGTTTTTGGTTCAAGGTAGATTTTATTCCTCTTTTTTGTATTTACAGATATAAGCATGGAAATAATTTATTCATATAAATACATGTATGTGAAGGGAATAATTGTTTTTTCTGTTTTATTTTTTAAATTTTATTTCTTTTTAATTTTGAATTTTATTTTATATTTTTATACAGCAGGTTCTTATTGGTTATCTATTTTATACATATAAATGTATACATGCCAATCCCAGTCTCTCAACTCCTCCCACCACCACCCCCCCAACAGCTTTCCCCCCTTGTTGTCCATACATTTGTTGTCTACATCTGTTGCTCTATTTATGCCTTGCAAAATGGTTAATCTGTACAGTTTTTCTAGGTTCCACATATATGCATGAATATACAAGATTTGTTTTTGTCTTTCTGACTTACTTCACTCTGTATGACAGTCTCTAGATCCATCGACGTCTCTACAAATGACCCAATTTCATTCCTTTTCATGGCTTAGTAATATTCCATTTTATATATGTACCACAGCTTTATGCATTCGTCTGTCTGTGGGCATTTAGGTTGCTTCCATTACCTCGATATTGTAAATAGTGATGCAATGAACATTGCGGTGAATGTCTCGTTTTGATTTATGGTTTTGTCTGGGTATATGTCCAGTACTGGGATTGCTGTATCATATGGTAATTCTATTGTTAGTTTCTTAAGAAACTCCATATTGTTCTCCGTAGTGACTGTATCAATTTATATTCCCAACAATAGTGGAAGAGGGTTCCTTTTCTCCACACCCTTTCCAGCATTTTTGTTTGTAGATTTTCTCATGATGCCCATTCTATCAGGTGTGAGGTGATACCTCATTGTTGAGTCCATTTTGTTGAGCAAGGGGTAGGTCTTGTCTATTACATATTTGGCTTATTGAATGGTATCTGTGCTAATATCAAACTCTGGTTTTATGCAGCACCACAACTCACTTTCCCCCTTAAGGAAGCAAAAGTTGGTTTTCTAAACTTGAGACCCTGTTCTGTTTTGTAATTCAGTTCATGTGTAGCCAAGTTCACATTCCGTGTATTAGTGATATCTTATGATGTTTCTTTTTCTGTGTGACATATTTCAGTTAGAATCATCATACCTGAATCCACTCATTATGCTGCTATGGGCCTGATGACATAGATTTCATGGCTGAGTGATTTTGCATTGTACATAAGTACCACAACTTCTTTATCCATTTTTCACTTTCTGCGATATTGAACTTGTACCGTAAACGAGGTTCTTGTAAACAGAGCTGTCCCAAACTGTGGGGTGGCTGTGTCTTTTTGATTTTAATTTCCCTAAGCTATAGGACCATAAGTGGAAGTGCCCTAGGCTCTGTTGCTTTGTTTTTTAGATGTTTCAGGAAACACCATACACTTCTCCCGAGTGGCTGTTGGCAATTTACATCCCGCCCATCAGCATAACAAGGCTCCCAGTTCTCCATGGCCTGTCCTGCCTTTCTGGATTTTACACTTTTCTCAGATGGCCCTTTTGACCGGGGGGAAGTGAGACTTCATTGTAGTGCAGATTTCCTTTGCAAGCTTGCTTGGTTGGCCAAAAAGTGCGTATGCGTTTTTTCCTGATTCAGGAAAAAACGCATACGCCCTTTTTGGCCAAGTGCATCATGTGGACGTTCTCCCTCTTTTCCTATGCTTTCAATGCAATTCCAGTCTACCTCCTGAAATCGGTTTCCTGCAATTCTTCCCCGCTTTCAAGTCCTCTTGGCAACCTTACTTCAGTATATTTTTGGACGATAGCTGTCATTTATAAGTCTGCAGGTTTGTGAATTACAGTGCCCCTGAGCTCCTTTCTTCTACTCGCTTTCTTGTGAGCTGGCCGCAACCCCGCAGGATTGCTTCAGGCCCTAATCTGGTTCCGGCACGACATGCTGAGCCTTTGGTTAATTCCTCTTCCTGGTGGGAAATGAGAGTTAAATTTGCCCGTCCAGACACCTCCAGCTAGTCTCTCATTGGTTCTCACTATTCCTGTTCATCTTCCGCAGAAATTGCAAACTGGGCCAAACAGGAGGTTAAAGGCACTGACTCTCCAAGTCGGGAGAGTGTTAGTAAAGCGTCTGGAATGTTGCACCCGAGTACCAGGGGATGAAATCTGAGACATATTTGAACACTTCTCCCGATCACACGGTGGATAATCCTCTGGGTTCCACATGCATGTTTTAGCTGAAGGAAGAATCCCTGAAACATGGAGAGTTGAGACCCGTGGAATGGGTACCATGCAATATGACTTCAAAGGGTCTTCGTTTGCTCACCGAACCTCTCCAATCCTATCATTGCTGCAATTATGCCCCTGGACACACGCTTGATTCTCTTTTGGAGATATAGCAATCCATAGGTTTTAAGATACTTACTAGTCAGGTACATTTTTAGGCGTTTAATATGCGGTGTTGAGTCCATTTCGTTGAGCAAGGAGTAGCTCTTGTCTATTACATATTTGGCTTAAGGAACTTTATCTGTGCTCATTTCAATGTCTGGTTTTATGCAGCACCCCAACTCACCTTTCCCCTTAAGCAAGCATAAGTTGGTTTTCTAAATTTGAGACCCTGTTCTGTTTTGTAATTCAGTTCCTGTGTAGCCAAGTTTACACTCCGTGTATTAGTGATATCTTATGATGTTTCTTTTTCTGTGTGACTTATTTCAGTTAGAATCATCATAACTGAATCCACTCATTATGCTGCTACGGGCCTGATGACATAGATTTCATTGCTGAGTGATATTGCATTGTACGTAAGTACCACAACTTCTTTATCCATTTTTCACTGTCTGCGATGTTGTACTTGTACTGTAAACGAGGTTCTTGTAAACAGAGGCGTCCCAAACTTTGGGGTGGCTGTGTCTTTTTGATTTTAATTTCCCTAAGCTATAGGACCATAAGTGGAAGTGCCCTAGGCTCTGTTGCTTTGTTTTTTAGATGTTTCAAGAAACACCATACACTTCTCCCGAGTGTCTGTTGGCAATTTACACCCCGCCCATCAGCATAACAAGGCTCCTAGTTCTCCATGGCCTGTCCTGCCTTTCTGGATTTTACACTTTTTTCAGATGGCCCTTTTGACCGGGGGGAAGTGAGACTTCATTGTAGTGCAGATTTCCTTTGCAAGTTTGCTTGGTTGGCCAAAAAGGGCGTATGCGTTTTTTCCTGAATATATTCAGGAAAAAACGCATACGCCCTTTTTGGCCAAGTGCATCATTGTGGACGTTCTGCCTCTTTTCCTATGCTTTCAATGCAATTCCAGTCTACCTCCTGAAATCGGTTTCCTGCAATTCTGCCCCGCTTTCAAGTCCTCTTGGCAGCCTTACTTCAGTATATTTTTGGACGATAGCTGTCATTTATAACTCTGCAGGTTTGTGAATTACAGTGCCCCTGAGCTCCTTTCTTCAACTCGCTTTCTTTTGAGCTGGCCACAACACCGCAGGATGGCTTCAGGCCCTAATCTGGTTCCGTCACGGCACGCTGAGCCTTTGGTTAATTCCTCTTCCTCGTGGGAAATGAGAGTTAAATTTGCCCGTCCAGACACCTCCAGCTAGTCTCTCATTGGTTCTCGCTATTCCTGTTCATCTTCCGCAGAAATTGCAAATTGGGCCAAACAGGAGGTTAAAGGGACTGACTCTCCAAGTCGGGAGGGTGTTAGGAAAGCGTCTGGAATGTTGCACCCGAGTACCAGGGTACGAAAACTGAGACATATTTGAACACGTCTCCCGATCACATGGTTGATCATACTCTAGGTTCCACATGCATGTTTTAGCTGAAGGAAGAATACCTTAAACCTGGGTAGTTGAAACCCGTGGAATGGGTACCATGCAATATGACTTCAA
The DNA here is from genome assembly GCF_039906515.1 of Pseudorca crassidens. Lineage (NCBI taxonomy): Eukaryota > Metazoa > Chordata > Mammalia > Artiodactyla > Delphinidae > Pseudorca > Pseudorca crassidens. The sequence continues at coordinate 53,187 of NW_027136300.1, forward strand.
AGGGTCTTCATTTGCTCACCGAACCTCTCCGATCCTATCACTGCTGCGTTTATGCCCCTGTACACACGCTTGATTCTCTTTCGGAGACATAGCAATCCATAGGTTTTAAGATACTTACTAGTCAGGTACATTCTTAGGCGTTTAATATGGGGTGTTGAGTCCATTTCGTTGAGCAAGGAGTAGCTCTTGTCTATTCCATATTTGGCTTAAGAAAATTTATCTGTGCTCATTTCAATCTCTTGTTTTATTCAGCACCCCAACTCACCTTTACCCTTAAGCAAGCATAAGTTGGTTTTCTAAATTTGAGACCCTGTTCTGTTTTGGAATTCAGTTCCTGTGTAGCCAAGTTTACATTCCGTGCATTAGTGATATCTTATGATGTTTCTTTTTCTGTGTGACTTATTTCAGTTAGAATAATCGTACCTGAATCCACTCATTATGCTGCTACGGGCCTGATGACATAGATTTCATTGCTGAGTGATACTGCATTGTACGTAGTTACCACAAGTTCTTTATCCATTTTTCACTTTCTGTGATATTGAACTTGTATGGTAAACGCGGTTCTTGTAAACAGAGGCGTCCCAAACTTTGGGGTGGCTGTGTCTTTTTGATTTTAATTTCCCTAAGCTATAGGACCATAAGTGGAAGTGCCCTAGGCTCTGTTGCTTTGTTTTTTAGATGTTTCAGGAAACACCATACACTTCTCCCGAGTGTCTGTTGGCAATTTACATCCCGCCCATCAGCATAACAAGGCTCCCAGTTCTCCATGGCCTGTCCTGCCTTTCTGGATTTTACACTTTTTTCAGATGGCCCTTTTGACCGGGGGGAAGTGAGACTTCATTGTAGTGCAGATTTCCTTTGCAAGCTTGCTTGGTTGGCCAAAAAGGGCGTATGCGTTTTTTCCTGAATATATTCAGGAAAAAACGCATACGCCCTTTTTGGCCAAGTGCATCATTGTGGACGTTCTGCCTCTTTTCCTATGCTTTCAATGCAATTCCAGTCTACCTCCTGAAATCGGTTTCCTGCAATTCTGCCCCGCTTTCAAGTCCTCTTGGCAGCCTTACTTCAGTATGTTTTTGGACGATAGCTGTCATTTATAACTCTGCAGGTTTGTGAATTACAGTGCCCCTGAGCTCCTTTCTTCAACTCGCTTTCTTATGACCTGGCCGCAACACCGCAGGATGGCTTCAGGCCCTAATCTGGTTCCGGCACGGCACGCTGAGCCTTTGGTTAATTCCTCTTCCTGGTGGGAAATGAGAGTTAAATTTGCCCGTCCAGACACCTCCAGCTATTCTCTCATTGGTTCTCGCTATTCCTGTTCATCTTCCGCAGAAATTGCAAACTGGGCCAAACAGGAGGTTAAAGGGACTGACTCTCCAAGTCGGGAGGGTGTTAGGAAAGCGTCTGGAATGTTGCACCCGAGTACCAGGGTACGAAAACTGAGACATATTTGAACACGTCTCCTTATCACATGGTTGATCATACTCTAGGTTCCACATGCATGTTTTAGCTGAAGGAAGAATACCTTAAACCTGGGTAGTTGAAACCCGTGGAATGGGTACCATGCAATATGACTTCAAAAGGTCTTCATTTGCTCACCGAACCTCTCCAATCCTATCACTGCTGCGTTTATGCCCCTGTACACATGCTTGATTCTCTTTCGGAGACATAGCAATCCATAGGTTTTAAGATACTTACTAGTCAGGTACATTCTTAGGCGTTTAATATGCGGTGTTGAGTCCATTTCGTTGAGCAAGGAGTAGATCTTGTCTATTCCATATTTGGCTTAAGGAACTTTATCTGTGCTCATTTCAATCTATGGTTTTATGCAGCACCCCAACTCACCTTTCCCCTTAAGCAAGCATAAGTTGGTTTTCTAAATTTGAGACCCTGTTCTGTTTTGGAATTCAGTTCCTGTGTAGCCAAGTTTACATTCCGTGTATTACTGATATCTTATGATGTTTCTTTTTCTGTGTGACTTATTTCAGTTAGAATCATCATACCTGAATCCACTCATTGTGCTGCTAAGGGCCTGATGACATAGATTTCATTGCTGAGTGATATTGCTTTGTAAGTAAATACCACAACTTCTTTATCCATTTTTCACTTTCTGCGATGTTGAACTTGTACTGTAAACGAGGTTCTTGTAAACAGAGGCGTCCCAAACTTTGGGGTGGCTGTGTCTTTTTGATTTTAATTTCCCTAAGCTATAGGACCATAAGTGGAAGTGCCCTAGGCTCTGTTGCTTTGTTTTTTAGATGTTTCAGGAAACACCATACACTTCTCCCGAGTGTCTGTTGGCAATTTACATCCCGCCCATCAGCATAACAAGGCTCCCAGTTCTCCATTGCGTGTCCTGTCTTTCTGGATTTTACACTTTTTTCAGATGGCCCTTTTGACCGGGGGGAAGTGAGACTTCATTGTAGTGCAGATTTCCTTTGCAAGCTTGCTTGGTTGGCCAAAAAGGGCGTATGCGTTTTTTCCTGAATATATTCAGGAAAAAACGCATACGCACTTTTTGGCCAAGTGCATCATTGTGGACGTTCTGCCTCTTTTCCTATGCTTTCAATGCAATTCCAGTCTGCCTCCTGAAATCGGTTTCCTGCAATTCTGCCCCGCTTTCAAGTCCTCTTGGCAGCCTTACTTCAGTATATTTTTGGACGATAGCTGTCATTTATAACTCTGCAGGTTTGTGAATTACAGTGCCCCTGAGCTCCTTTCTTCAACTCGCTTTCTTTTGAGCTGGCCGCAACACCGCAGGATGGCTTCAGGCCCTAATCTGGTTCCGGCACGGCACGCTGAGCCTTTGGTTAATTCCTCTTCCTGGTGGGAAATGAGAGTTAAATTTGCCCGTCCAGACACCTCCAGCTAGTCTCTCATTGGTTCTCGCTATTCCTGTTCATCTTCCGCAGAAATTGCAAACTGGGCCAAACAGGAGGTTAAAGGGACTGACTCTCCAAGTCGGGAGGGTGTTAGTAAAGCGTCTGGAATGTTACACCCGAGTACCAGGGTACGAAAACTGAGACATATTTGAACACGTCTCCCGATCACATGGTTGATCATACTCTAGGTTCCACATGCATGTTTTAGCTGAAGGAAGAATACCTTAAACCTGGGTAGTTGAAACCCGTGGAATGGGTACCATGCAATATGACTTCAAAGGGTCTTCATTTGCTCACCGAACCTCTCCAATCCTATCATTGCTGCGTTTATGCCCCTGTACACATGCTTGATTCTCTTTCGGAGACATAGCAATCCATAGGTTTTAAGATACTTACTAGTCAGGTACATTCTTAGGCATTTAATATGCGGTGTTGAGTCCATTTCGTTGAGCAAGGAGTAGCTCTTGTCTATTCCATATTTGGCTTAAGGAACTTTATCTGTGCTCATTTCAATCTCTGGTTTTATGCAGCACCCCAACTCACCTTTACCCTTAAGCAAGCATAAGTTGGTTTTCTAAATTTGAGACCCTGTTCTGTTCTGTAATTCAGTTCCTGTGTAGCCAAGTTTACATTCCGTGTATTACTGATATCTTATGATGTTTCTTTTTCTGTGTGACTTATTTCAGTTAGAATCATCATACCTGAATCCACTCATTGTGCTGCTAAGGGCCTGATGACATAGATTTCATTGCTGAGTGATATTGCTTTGTAAGTAAATACCACAACTTCTTTATCCATTTTTCACTTTCTGCGATGTTGAACTTGTACTGTAAACGAGGTTCTTGTAAACAGAGGCGTCCCAAACTTTGGGGTGGCTGTGTCTTTTTTATTTTAATTTCCCTAAGCTATAGGACCATAAGTGGAAGTGCCCTAGGCTCTGTTGCTTTGTTTTTTAGATGTTTCAGGAAACACCATACACTTCTCCCGAGTGTCTGTTGGCAATTTACATCCCGCCCATCAGCATAACAAGGCTCCCAGTTCTCCATGGCCTGTCCTGTCTTTCTGGATTTTACACTTTTTTCAGATGGCCCTTTTGACCGGGGGGAAGTGAGACTTCATTGTAGTGCAGATTTCCTTTGCAAGCTTGCTTGGTTGGCCAAAAAGGGCGTATGCGTTTTTTCCTGAATATATTCAGGAAAAAACGCATACGCCCTTTTTGGCCAAGTGCATCATTGTGGACGTTCTGCCTCTTTTCCTATGCTTTCAATGCAATTCCAGTCTACCTCCTGAAATCGGTTTCCTGCAATTCTGCCCCGCTTTCAAGTCCTCTTGGCAGCCTTACTTCAGTATATTTTTGGACGATAGCTGTCATTTATAACTCTGCAGGTTTGTGAATTACAGTGCCCCTGAGCTCCTTTCTTCAACTCGCTTTCTTTTGAGCTGGCCGCAACACCGCAGGATGGCTTCAGGCCCTAATCTGGTTCTGGCACGGCACGCTGAGCCTTTGGTTAATTCCTCTTCCTGGTGGGAAATGAGAGTTAAATTTGCCCGTCCAGACACCTCCAGCTAGTCTCTCATTGGTTCTCGCTATTCCTGTTCATCTTCCGCAGAAATTGCAAACTGGGCCAAACAGGAGGTTAAAGGGACTGACTCTCCAAGTCGGGAGGGTGTTAGTAAAGCATCTGGAATGTTGCACCCGAGTACCAGGGTACGAAAACTGAGACATATTTGAACACGTCTCCCGATCACATGGTTGATCATACTCTAGGTTCCACATGCATGTTTTAGCTGAAGGAAGAATACCTTAAACCTGGGTAGTTGAAACCCGTGGAATGGGTACCATGCAATATGACTTCAAAGGGTCTTCATTTGCTCACCGAACCTCTCCAATCCTATCACTGCTGCGTTTATGCCCCTGTACACATGCTTGATTCTCTTTCGGAGACATAGCAATCCATAGGTTTTAAGATACTTACTAGTCAGGTACATTCTTAGGCATTTAATATGCGGTGTTGAGTCCATTTCGTTGAGCAAGGAGTAGCTCTTGTCTATTCCATATTTGGCTTAAGGAACTTTATCTGTGTTCATTTCAATCTCTGGTTTTATGCAGCACCCCAACTCACCTTTCCCCTTAAGCAAGCATAAGTTGGTTTTCCAAATTTGAGACCCTGTTCTGTTCTGTAATTCAGTTCCTGTGTAGCCAAGTTTACATTCCGTGTATTACTGATATCTTATGATGTTTCTTTTTCTGTGTGACTTATTTCAGTTAGAATCATCATACCTAAATCCACTCATTGTGCTGCTAAGGGCCTGATGACATAGATTTCATTGCTGAGTGATATTGCTTTGTAAGTAAATACCACAACTTCTTTATCCATTTTTCACTTTCTGCGATGTTGAACTTGTACTGTAAACGAGGTTCTTGTAAACAGAGGCGTCCCAATGTTTGGGGTGGCTGTGTCTTTTTGATTTTAATTTCCCTAAGCTATAGGACCATAAGTGGAAGTGCCCTAGGCTCTGTTGCTTTGTTTTTTAGATGTTTCAGGAAACACCATACACTTCTCCCGAGTGTCTGTTGGCAATTTACATCCCGCCCATCAGCATAACAAGGCTCCCAGTTCTCCATGGCCTGTCCTGCCTTTCTGGATTTTACACTTTTTTCAGATGGCCCTTTTGACCGGGGGGAAGTGAGACTTCATTGTAGTGCAGATTTCCTTTGCAAGCTTGCTTGGTTGGCCAAAAAGGGCGTATGCGTTTTTTCCTGAATATATTCAGGAAAAAACGCATACGCCCTTTTTGGCCAAGTGCATCATTGTGGACGTTCTGCCTCTTTTCCTATGCTTTCAATGCAATTCCAGTCTGCCTCCTGAAATCGGTTTCCTGCAATTCTGCCCCGCTTTCAAGTCCTCTTGGCAGCCTTACTTCAGTATATTTTTGGACGATAGCTGTCATTTATAACTCTGCAGGTTTGTGAATTACAGTGCCCCTGAGCTCCTTTCTTCAACTCGCTTTCTTTTGAGCTGGCCGCAACACCGCAGGATGGCTTCAGGCCCTAATCTGGTTCCGGCACGGCACGCTGAGCCTTTGGTTAATTCCTCTTCCTGGTGGGAAATGAGAGTTAAATTTGCCCGTCCAGACACCTCCAGCTAGTCTCTCATTGGTTCTCGCTATTCCTGTTCATCTTCCGCAGAAATTGCAAACTGGGCCAAACAGGAGGTTAAAGGGACTGACTCTCCAAGTCGGGAGGGTGTTAGTAAAGCGTCTGGAATGTTGCACCCGAGTACCAGGGTACGAAAACTGAGACATATTTGAACACGTCTCCCGATCACATGGTTGATCATACTCTAGGTTCCACATGCATGTTTTAGCTGAAGGAAGAATACCTTAAACCTGGGTAGTTGAAACCCGTGGAATGGGTACCATGCAATATGACTTCAAAGGGTCTTCATTTGCTCACCGAACCTCTCCAATCCTATCACTGCTGCGTTTATGCCCCTGTACACATGCTTGATTCTCTTTTGGAGACATAGAAATCCATAGGTTTTAAGATACTTACTAGTCAGGTACATTCTTAGGCATTTAATATGCGGTGTTGAGTCCATTTCGTTGAGCAAGAGGTAGCTCTTGTCTATTCCATATTTGGCTTAAGGAACTTTATCTGTGCTCATTTCAATCTCTGGTTTTATGCAGCACCCCAACTCACCTTTACCCTTAAGAAAGCATAAGTTGGTTTTCTAAATTTGAGACCCTGTTCTGTTCTGTAATTCAGTTCCTGTGTAGCCAAGTTTACATTCCGTGTATTACTGATATCTTATGATGTTTCTTTTTCTGTGTGACTTATTTCAGTTAGAATCATCATACCTGAATCCACTCATTGTGCTGCTAAGGGCCTGATGACATAGATTTCATTGCTGAGTGATATTGCTTTGTAAGTAAATACCACAACTTCTTTATCCATTTTTCACTTTCTGCGATGTTGAACTTGTACTGTAAACGAGGTTCTTGTAAACAGAGGCGTCCCAAACTTTGGGGTGGCTGTGTCTTTTTGATTTTAATTTCCCTAAGCTATAGGACCATAAGTGGAAGTGCCCTAGGCTCTGTTGCTTTGTTTTTTAGATGTTTCAGGAAACACCATACACTTCTCCCGAGTGTCTGTTGGCAATTTACATCCCGCCCATCAGCATAACAAGGCTCCCAGTTCTCCATGGCCTGTCCTGCCTTTCTGGATTTTACACTTTTTTCAGATGGCCCTTTTGACCGGGGGGAAGTGAGACTTCATTGTAGTGCAGATTTCCTTTGCAAGCTTGCTTGGTTGGCCAAAAAGGGCGTATGCGTTTTTTCCTGAATATATTCAGGAAAAAACGCATACGCGCTTTTTGGCCAAGTGCATCATTGTGGACGTTCTGCCTCTTTTCCTATGCTTTCAATGCAATTCCAGTCTACCTCCTGAAATCGGTTTCCTGCAATTCTGCCCCGCTTTCAAGTCCTCTTGGCAGCCTTACTTCAGTATATTTTTGGACGATAGCTGTCATTTATAACTCTGCAGGTTTGTGAATTACAGTGCCCCTGAGCTCCTTTCTTCAACTCGCTTTCTTTTGAGCTGGCCGCAACACCGCAGGATGGCTTCAGGCCCTAATCTGGTTCCGGCACGGCACGCTGAGCCTTTGGTTAATTCCTCTTCCTGGTGGGAAATGAGAGTTAAATTTGCCCGTCCAGACACCTCCAGCTAGTCTCTCATTGGTTCTCGCTATTCCTGTTCATCTTCCGCAGAAATTGCAAACTGGGCCAAACAGGAGGTTAAAGGGACTGACTCTCCAAGTCGGGAGGGTGTTAGTAAAGCGTCTGGAATGTTGCACCCGAGTACCAGGGTACGAAAACTGAGACTTATTTGAACACGTCTCCCGATCACATGGTTGATCATACTCTAGGTTCCACATGCATGTTTTAGCTGAAGGAAGAATACCTTAAACCTGGGTAGTTGAAACCCGTGGAATGGGTACCATGCAATATGACTTCAAAGGGTCTTCATTTGCTCACCGAACCTCTCCAATCCTATCACTGCTGCGTTTATGCCCCTGTACACATGCTTGATTCTCTTTCGGAGACATAGCAATCCATAGGTTTTAAGATACTTACTAGTCAGGTACATTCTTAGGCGTTTAATATGCGGTGTTGAGTCCATTTCGTTGAGCAAGGAGTAGCTCTTGTCTATTCCATATTTGGCTTAAGGAACTTTATCTGTGCTCATTTCAATCTCTGGTTTTATGCAGCACCCCAACTCACCTTTACCCTTAAGCAAGCATAAGTTGGTTTTCTAAATTTGAGACCCTGTTCTGTTCTGTAATTCAGTTCCTGTGGAGCCAAGTTTACATTCCGTGTATTACTGATATCTTATGATGTTTCTTTTTCTGTGTGACTTATTTCAGTTAGAATCATCATACCTGAATCCACTCATTGTGCTGCTAAGGGCCTGATGACATAGATTTCATTGCTGAGTGATATTGCTTTGTAAGTAAATACCACAACTTCTTTATCCATTTTTCACTTTCTGCGATGTTGAACTTGTACTGTAAACGAGGTTCTTGTAAACAGAGGCGTCCCAATGTTTGGGGTGGCTGTGTCTTTTTGATTTTAATTTCCCTAAGCTATAGGACCATAAGTGGAAGTGCCCTAGGCTCTGTTGCTTTGTTTTTTAGATGTTTCAGGAAACACCATACACTTCTCCCGAGTGTCTGTTGGCAATTTACATCCCGCCCATCAGCATAACAAGGCTCCCAGTTCTCCATGGCCTGTCCTGCCTTTCTGGATTTTACACTTTTTTCAGATGGCCCTTTTGACCGGGAGGAAGTGAGACTTCATTGTAGTGCAGATTTCCTTTGCAAGTTTGCTTGGTTGGCCAAAAAGGGCCTATGCCTTTTTTCCTGAATATATTCAGGAAAAAACGCATACGCCCTTTTTGGCCAAGTGCATCATTGTGGACGTTCTGTCTCTTTTCCTATGCTTTCAATGCAATTCCAGTCTACCTCCTGAAATCGGTTTCCTGCAATTCTGCCCCGCTTTCAAGTCCTCTTGGCAGCCTTACTTCAGTATATTTTTGGACGATTGCTGTCATTTATAACTCTGCAGGTTTGTGAATTACAGTGTCCCTGAGCTCCTTTCTTCAACTCGCTTTCTTTTGAGCTGGCCGCAACACCGCAGGATGGCTTCAGGCCCTAATCTTGTTCCGGCACGGCACGCTGAGCCTTTGGTTAATTCCTCTTCCTGGTGGGAAATGAGAGTTAAATTTGCCCGTCCAGACACCTCCAGCTAGTCTCTCATTGGTTCTCGCTATTCCTGTTCATCTTCCGCAGAAATTGCAAACTGGGCCAAACAGGAGGTTAAAGGGACTGACTCTCCAATTCGAGAGAGTGTTAGTAAAGCGTCTGGAATGTTGCACCCGAGTACCAGGGTACGAAAACTGAGACATATTTGAACACGTCTCCCGATCACCTGGTTGATCATACTCTAGGTTCCACATGCATGTTTTAGCTGAAGGAAGAATACCTTAAACCTGGGTAGTTGAAACCCGTGGAATGGGTACGATGCAATATGACTTCAAAGGGTCTTCATTTGCTCACCGAACCTCTCCAATCCTATCACTGCTGCGTTTATGCCCCTGTACACATGGTTGATTCTCTTTCAGAGACATAGCAATCCATAGGTTTTAAGATACTTACTAGTCAGGTACATTCTTAGGCATTTAATATGCGGTGTTGAGTCCATTTCGTTGAGCAAGGAGTAGCTCTTGTCTATTCCATATTTGGCTTAAGGAACTTTATCTGTGCTCATTTCAATCTCTGGTTTTATGCAGCACCCCAACTCACCTTTCCCCTTAAGCAAGCATAAGTTGGTTTTCTTAATTTGAGACCCTGTTCTGTTCTGTAATTCAGTTCCTGTGGAGCCAAGTTTACATTCCGTGTATTACTGATATCTTATGATGTTTCTTTTTCTGTGTGACTTATTTCAGTTAGAATCATCATACCTGAATCCACTCATTGTGCTGCTAAGGGCCTGATGACATAGATTTCATTGCTGAGTGATATTGCTTTGTAAGTAAATACCACAACTTCTTTATCCATTTTTCACTTTCTGCGATGTTGAACTTGTACTGTAAACGAGGTTCTTGTAAACAGAGGCGTCCTAAACTTTGGGGTGGCTGTGTCTTTTTGATTTTAATTTCCCTAATCTATAGGACCATAAGTGGAAGTGCCCTAGGCTCTGTTGCTTTGTTTTTTAGATGTTTCAGGAAACACCATACACTTCTCCCTAGTGTCTGTTGGCAATTTACATCCCGCCCATCAGCATAACAAGGCTCCCAGTTCTCCATGGCCTGTCCTGCCTTTCTGGATTTTACACATTTTTCAGATGGCCCTTTTGACCGGGGGGAAGTGAGACTTCATTGTAGTGCAGATTTCCTTTGCAAGCTTGCTTGGTTGGCCAAAAAGGGCGTATGCGTTTTTTCCTGAATATATTCAGGAAAAAGCGCATACGCCCTTTTTGGCCAAGTGCATCATTGTGGACGTTCTGCCTCTTTTCCTATGCTTTCAATGCAATTCCAGTCTACCTCCTGAAATCGGTTTCCTGCAATTCTGCCCCGCTTTCAAGTCCTCTTGGCAGCCTTACTTCAGTATATTTTTGGACGATAGCTGTCATTTATAACTCTGCAGTTTTGTGAATTACAGTGCCCCTGAGCTCCTTTCTTCAACTCGCTTTCTTGTGAGCTGGCTGCAACACCGCAGGATGTCTTCAGGCCCTAATCTGGTTCCGGCACGGCATGCTGAGCCTTTGGTTATTTCCTCTTCCTGGTGGGAAATGAGAGTTAAATTTGCCCGTCCAGACACCTCCAGCTAGTCTCTCATTGGTTCTCCCTATTTCTGTTCATCTTCCGCAGAAATTGCAAACTAGGCCTATCAGGAGTTTAAAGGCGCTGACTCTCCAAGTGGGGAGAGTGTTAGTAAAGCGTCTGGAATGTTGCACCCGAGTACCAGGGGAGGAAAACTGAGACATATTTGAACATGTCTCCCGTTCACACGGTTGATCATACTCTGGGTTCCACATGCATGTTTTAGCTGAAGGAAGAATACCTTAAACCTGGAGAGTTGAGACCCGTGGAATGGGTACCATGCAATATGACTTCAAAGGGTCTTCATTTGCTCACTGAACCTCTCCAATCCTATCACTGCTGCGTTTATGCCCCTGTACACATGCTTGATTCTCTTTTGGAGACATAGCAATCCATAGGTTTTAAGATACTTACTACTCAGGTACATTCTTAGGCGTTTAATATGGGGTGTTGAGTCCATTTCGTTGAGCAAGGAGTAGCTCTTGTCTATTCCATATTTGGCTTAAGGAACTTTATCTGTGTTCATTTCAATCTCTGGTTTTATGCAGCATCCCAACTCACCTTTCCCCTTAAGCAAGCATAAGTTGGTTTTCTAAATTTGAGATCCTGTTCTGTTTTGGTATTCAGTTCCTGTGTAGCCAAGTTTACATTCCGTGTATTAGTGATATCTTATGATGTTTCTTTTTCTGTGTGTCTTATTTCAGTTAGAATCATCGTACCTGAATCCACTCATTATGCTGCTACGGGCCTGATGACATAGATTTCATTACTGAGTGATACTGCATTGTACGTAAGTACCACAAGTTCTTTATCCATTTTTCACTTTCTTTGATATTGAACTTGTACGGTTAACGAGGTTCTTGTAAACAGAGGCGTCCCAAATTTTGGGGTGGCTGTGTCTTTTTGATTTTAATTTCCCTAAGCTATAGGACCATAAGTGGAAGTGCCCTAGGCTCTGTTGCTTTGTTTTTTAGATGTTTCAGGAAACACCATACACATCCCGCCCATCAGCATAACAAGGCTCCCAGTTCTCCATGGCCTGTCCTGCCTTTCTGGATTTTACACTTTTTTCAGATGGCCCTTTTGACCAGGGGGAAGTGAGACTTCATTGTAGTGCAGATTTCCTTTGCAAGCTTGCTTGGTTGGCCAAAAAGGGCGTATGCCTTTTTTCCTGAATAAATTCAGGAAAAAAGGCATACACCCTTTTTGGCCAAGTGCATCATTGTGGACGTTCTGCCTCTTTTCCTATGCTTTAAATGCAATTCCAGTCTACCTCCTGAAATCGTTTTCCTGCAATTCTGCCTTGCTTTCAATGCCTCTTCATAGCCTTACCTCAATATATTTTTTGAAAATAGTTGGCCTTTATAACTCTGCAAGTTTTTGAATTGCAGTGGCCCTTAGCTCCATTTTTCAGCTCTTATTTTTGTGATCTTGCCTCATAACCACAGGATTCCTTCAGGCCCTATTCTTCTTCTGGGGCACCTTGCTGTGCCTTTGGTTTATTCTTCTTACTGATGTGAATTTAGAGTGACATGTGCCCATTGAAACCGCTACAGCTAGTTTCTCACTGGTTCCCCCTCTTCCCATTCATCCTCCGCACTAACTGCAGACTGTGCGATACCAGAACTTAAAGGCATTGACTCTCCATGTGGGGATATTTTTGGTAAAGCGGCTGGAATGTCGATCCGGAGCCCCAGGAGAGGAAAAATGAGGTGCGTTTTAGAAACCTTTCCCGATCATATGGTATACCAGTCGCTGGGTTTCCCAAGCATGGTTTAGCTGTAGGAAGATTCCCTTCAACCTGGAGTGTTGGGACCCTTGGAATGAGTAGCATGAAGTATTGCATTAAACTTTTGGCAGTTGCTCACCAAAGCTCATCAATCCTCTCAGCCCCAAGTGTCCAGCCTTATGTCTTATCCAGCTGTGGGTTTATATGTGGTCAATCCAGGTTGCATCACAGCCCCTGAGCGAATTTTGTAAGAATTTTTCTCTCTTTCATTGTTTCTGCGTTTTGTTTTTAAAATTTATTTCTATAATGGGGTTTAGCTCATTTTCACTGCTGTGTTTGTGCCACTCTGCACACACTTGATTCCCTTATGGAGATATATCAATACATGGGTTTTAAGATTCTTATTACTCAGATATATTTCTCTGCGGTGTATAGGGTGTGTTGAGGCCAGTTCATTGAGCAAGGTGTAGATCTTGTCTAATATCTATTTGGTTTATTGAACGGTATCTGTGCTAATTTCAAACTCTGGTTTTATGCATCACCCCACCTCTCCTTTCCCCTTAAGCTGAAATAAGTGTGTTTTCTAAATGTGAGACACTGTTCTGTTCTGTAATTCATTTCTTGTGCAGCCATATTTACCCTCCCTCTATAAGTGATATCTTATGATATGTTTCTTTTTCTGTTTGACTTATTTCAAGTAGTATTATCGGACCTAAATCCACTCTTTATCCTTCTACTAGCCTTATTACATTGATTTCATGGTGAAGAGATATTCCATTGTACATAAGTACCACATCTTCTTTATCCATTGTTCTCTTTCCTGGGATATTTAAGGTATACTGAAGTTGAGGTTCTTGTAAACAGAGTAGCCCTAAACTGTGGTGTGCTTGTGTCTTGTTAATTTTTAGATTTCCCTAGATATACTCCCATGATTGGAAGTGTCCTATGCTCCGTAGCTCTGTTTTTTAGATGATTTAGGAACCACCATACACTTCTCCAGAGTGGCTCTCGGCAGTTCACACACTACCCATCAGCGTATAAAGGCTCCCTGTTCTCCATGGCCTGTCCTGCATTTCTGGTTTTTACAATTTTTTAGGATGGCCCTTTTGACCAGTGGGAAATGAGACTTCTTTGTTGTGCACATTTGCATTGCTTGCTTGCTTCGTTGCCCATAAAGTGCGTATGCGTTTTTTCCTGGATATAATCAGGAAAAAACGCATACGCCCTTTTGGGCCAACTGCATCATTGTCGAAATTCTGCCGCTTTTCATGTGCTTTAAAGACGAGTCCAATCTATCTCTTGAAATCTGTTTCTTGCAATTCTGTCTTGCATTCAGATCCTCTTCTTTGCCTTACCTCAACATATTTTTGGACGTTAGTTTTCATTTATAACTCTGCAGGTTTGTGAATTGCAGTGACCCTGAGCTCCATTTTTTAAGTTGCTCTTTTGTGAGCTGGCCTCAAACCCGCAGGATTGCTTCAGGCCCTATTTTGGCTCGGGCGAGGCGGGCTGAGCCTTTTTTCAATTCTTATTCTTAATGGGAAATTAGAGTGATATGTGCCCGTCCAAACCCCTACAACTATTCTCTCATTGGTTCCCCGTTCATCCTCCTCACAATTTGCAAAATGTGTGAAACAGAAGTTGAAATGTGCTGATTCTCCAAGTGGGGAGATTCTAAGTAACGTGGCTGGAATGGTGAACAGGAGCACCAGGAGAGGATAAATGAGCTGCATTTTAGACACATCTCCTGATCACATGGTGTACAGTCCTCTGGGTTTTCCATGCATGTTTTAGCTGTAGGAAGATCCCTTGAACCTGCATATTTGGGACCCATTGAATGGGTACCAGGTAGTATTACTTTAAAGGGTGTGCATTTCCTCACCCAACCTCACATTTCTCTTAGCGCAAACAGTTTCCAGCCTTATGTCTCATCCTGCTGTGGGTCTAGATGTGTTCAATCCATGTTGCATCACCGGCCCTGAGGAAAAGTTGTAAGAGGTTTTCTCTGTCTCTCTGTCGTTTATTTTTTTCAATTTATTACTATATTGGTTACAGCTGATTTTCAAAGCTCTGTTTCTTGCTGCTGTACATCCACTTGATTCACGTACAGAGAGACATCAGTAAATTCTTTTTCAGATTCTTACCAGTCGTATATATTCTTTTCCGGTGACTTGAGTGTGCTGAGTGCAGTTCTTTTAGCTACCGTGTAGGCCTTGTTGATTATCAGTTTGGTATTTGGAATGGTATCTTTGCTAATTTCAACCTCCTGGGTGATGCCTCACCCCTCCCCACCTTTCCCGTTTAGCAGCCTTATGCGTGTTTTCTACATATTTGACTATGTTTTTGTTTTGTAATTTATTTCATGTGTAGCCATTTTGGATTCCACCTTTAAGTGATATCTTATGATATGTGTCTTTTTCTTTTTGAATTATGTCACTTAGAAAGATCATACGTAACTCCTCCGGAGTTGTTACAACTGGCCATATTTCATTGATTTCCAGGCTGAATAATATTCCACTCTACCTAAGTACCACATCTCTACCCATTTTTTCCCTCCAGAGACATTTAAGTTATATCCTAGTTGAGGATCTTTTAAACAGAGAGGGGGTAAACATTGGGGTGCCTGTGTCCTCTCGATTTTTGTTTTTCTCAAGATATACGCCCATGAGTGCAAGTGCCCTATGCTCTGTAGCTCATTTTTTAGATGCTTTAGTAAACACAATACACTTCTCCAGAATGGCCGTTGGCAATATACATTTCCACTATAAGTCTCACAGGGCTCCCTCTTCTCCTTGCCCTGTCCTGCATTTCTGTTGTTTACGCTTTATGAGGATGGCTCTTCTGACTGATGCGAAGTGATATCTTTTGTAGTATTGACTTCCAGTGCCCACCTGTTTGGTTGGCTAAAAAAGTGTATGCCCTTTTCTTGAATATATACAGAAAAAAACGCATACACCCTTTTTGGCCAACTGCAATGTTGGCAATGTTCAGCTCCTTTTCTTGTGCTTAATGGCGAGTCCTTTCTACCTCCTCAAATCCCTTTCCTGCCATTCTCCCTTGCTTACAAGTCCTTTTCTCTGACTTTCCTCAAGACATTTTTCAGTGATGGATATTTTCAACTCTGCAGTTTTGTGAATTTTACTGCCCCTGAGTTCCATTGTTCAACTTGTGTTTATGGGAACTGGCCACAAAGCAGCGGGATTTCCTCAAGCCCTATACTGTTTCCATGGGCAACCCTAGCCTTTGGTCAATTCGTCTTCCTGATTGGAAATTAGAGTGACATGTGCCTGTCTGAACACCTAGGACTTGTCTCTCATTGTTCCTCATCCTTCCGCTTCATCCTCTGGACAAATTCCAAACTGTACGCAACAGGATGTTGACAGTGCTGACATCTCCAAGTGGGGAGACTGTTAGTAAAGACGCTGGAGGGGTGAACCCGAGCACCAGGAGATGAGGAGATGAGATGCCTTTTCCAAACTCTTCCCGATCAGACGGTATACCATCCTCTGGGTGTGACAGACATGTTTTAGCAGTAGGAAGAGTCCCATTCATGTAAGGAGAACACCAGGGCTTTTTCAAAATCAGTGTCTCCCCGAAACCCAAACTGGGGAATTTTTTAAGCTACGGCTACACATATGTTCATTAAGGGCCTTGGGAAGTAGGCAGAGTCCAAACTTTAGATGATTGAAGTCTTCAGGGTCAGAAGCACTCACCACCAGCTTCCCTTAGGTTACACTTTAACTGTCATTGATAGATGATGTCAATAAAAATATCTATTCTTTTTCAGATTATTTCCCCTTATAGGTTATTGCAAAATGTTGAGTGTAGTTCCCTGTGCTATACAGTAGTTCCTTGTTGATGATCTATTTTATACATAGCAGTGTGTATGTGTTAATCCCAAACTGTTAATTTATCCCTCCTCCCACCTTTCCCCTTTGGTAATAATAAATTATAAGATTTTATACTTCTCAGAAATGGGGGAGCTGAAAGAGAGGTATCATTTTCAATGGAAAAGCATTTAAAACAAGATTGAAGCTTTAACCAAGATTATTAGATGTACATCCTTGGAAAGAAATCACTTCGTTTCTCTAATATTGACCTGACAAATAAGACAAACCTTTTCACTGAACTTGCTTATAATAAAGTGATGGAAATATCAAATGGAAGTGTTAGAAACATCTTATTTTACCCGAGCCTTATACACTGTTCTATGTTAACTACAGTTTGGCTCACACATCTGTTCATTGAGGTTACAATAGTCTCAATTTCTGTTACTGATCCTCCAGAGTGGACCCCAACAAGTGTCCCCCTGCCCAGTGTCATTGGGGCCAACAGATCGAGACTGAGTTTGGTTCACAAGCAAAGGAAACTTTATATTTTGATCAGAGAATGGAGAGGTGAGAGCATGCACTACCCCGTGGGCTGTGGGCTGGGCTGCTGTGTAGAGATCCTGTCAGAGTCAGTGGGAGGGAGGGGGCGGAGCTCTCGAGGGCCAGGTTGGCTGCAGCTCAGGCTCTATATCGCGGAGTCTGCACTGGGCCCCAGGAGCTGAGGTGTCGACCCAGCCATTCTGCACTAGGAAATCTGGTCTGAAGTGCCGGGTGTGGAACCTCTGCATGCGGGACCCTAGGAGCACGTGAAATTAGACAAAGCACAAAGGATAAAAAAGGTTAGACTTGACTTTATTGCCCAGATTCTATTTTTATCTCCCAGGGATTTTTAATGGGCTTTGCTGGGGACAAACCCCTCCTCTGCCTTTTGTCCCGTTCCTCATTCTTGGAGTGCTGAGGGTGCAGACACTTCTTCTGTAACTGCTGAGTGCTGAGTTGGGAGCCCTAATACCCGGGGGCGAGGGTCAGAGCTTCTCCCCAGCAGCCTCCAGGTGACGTTGATTGTCCCCAGGCCCCCTGCCTCCCTGCTCGTCCACCTGAGCACCAGCATTGGAAGTGTTATAGATTCTAATGACCTTTAAGGGTCCAGGAAAGAGATGTGCAGAGACGCTGTGGGGGCCGGTTTCACCCCGCCCCACATTTGTTCGGCCACCTTAGGCTGACCGTTTCTGCCAGCCTAGATGCTCTGACCAGTAGTCTGCGCTTTCTTCAATTAGGCCCCTGAATTAACGTACAAACAGCACCAGGTGTCAGAGCCCTGCCCGCTCAACTCCCAGACAGTCCAGGGTCAGTGGTGATCAAGGACCATGATGACCACTGAGTCAACAGCCTTTTGAAGTAAACAGGAGTCCAGCCGGTCTTATTGGCCACCATCATCACGGTGTCTGTAGGCTTTTCTATGGTGACAGTGTGATATACGGTTCCCCCGCCAAGATTATTAGCTCCCCTCTGGGTGCAGTAAGTCCTGCAAGCAGTAGTCTACTCTTTTGGGACACACTCTTATTGTTTTATGAGAGAAACTCCAGGTCAAGTGATGTTCACACGAGTCGTCATGGTGCCCTGTTGCCCCCGGTTATCTCTCTGGATGTTGGAGTTGGAGGGCCTCCTCACTCGAGGTCGGTGTGCCCACGGAGCGAACCCTGCAACTTCAGGGCATCGTTGGTGGTTAGGATCACCACGTGGGGTCCTTTTCCCTTAGGAAGGAGGTGGCCTTTTGGGCTGCTGATTTCCAGGTTTTTAGATACCGCCAGTATCTTGGCCAGATGCGGCAGTGGGCCAAGCCCCTTGGTGACCGTAGTTTATCCTACCTGGATGGCATTCTTGCATTGTTCCATTTCAAGTGGTCCCAGTTTTTGCACTAATTCTCCAATGGCGATTCACCTTTCACCGGGAATGTAAAGGTCAAAGGGTTTAGCTAAATTAGGGAGTTCCAGGGCAAGGGTCTGAATTGACTGCTCTTTCCATTCTTGAAAGGCCACTTCTGGATTCTATTCAAAAGGATCATCATCTTTTCCTTTCAGTGTTTCATATAGAGGCCCAGCTAGTAGACTGTAGTTAGGGATCCAGAAGCAGCAAACCCTGGCCTCCCCAGGAACCCCTAAGCTGTCTTCTAGTTTTAGAAAGGGGTAAGGCTGCAAATGGTTTCTTCCCTTTCCTGGGATGGGCTTCTCCGACCTTCTGTGAGAATGAAGCCCAGGCAGGTCACTGCAGTCTGTGATATTTGAGCTTTTTCTTGGACAACTTCTATCCTTTATTGGCTTGGTAGTTCAGAGGCCTCCTTAGTAGGGCTGGCGATCAGAATGTCGTCTGCGTACTGAAGGAGGGTTTCCTTTTCCAGAGGTAGAACTTTTAGGTCTTTAGCTAAGCTTTCCCCAAAGATGGTGTGGGAATTTTTGCACCCTTGGGGCAAGACGGCCCGGAAGTATTGTTTTAGTTGTATGTTGAGTCCTGCCACTCACAAGCCAAAATTTCTTGTGACTCTGGGACTAATGGAATACAAAAGAAGGCATCATTGAAGACTAATACAGAATACCATGTCCTGGTGGTTGGTAGAATGACCAGCAGGGTGTAGGAATTAGGAGCAACTGGAGGTATATCCTCGGTGGCTTCACTGACTGTCCTGACATCCTTTACCAGGTCCCCAGCAGCCCATGGGGCTCTCGTGGTCAGACCAATCCCAGAATATGGAGCTCACCTGGGCAGGTACCCCACCCCCACCCCAGCCCACAGGGCTCTCGTGGTCAGGCCCTTCCCAGGATACAGAGCTACCCTTGCAGGTACCATGGCAGGGCTGGGCACACAGGAACCGTGCACATAGCCCTCATTGCAGAGCACCCCCAGCTCACCTGTCGCTCAGAGCTGGCACAGAGCACCTCAGAGCAGGACTTGAACTAACAAACAGCAGCTGCGACAGGTCTGTGACCCTGGGCGTCACTCTGTGCGGCCTCCCTCCACCTGGTCTTCCAGAGACTTCCACTGCACCCGGGGCACCAGGCCTCTGACTCCAACCACCACCCACCCCTCCTCTCCCTGACTCCTGGGTTCCTCTCATAAGGAGAGGGTTTTCTTGAAGTTGTCTCCCACTCATGGGCCAGATAAAATGATTAGAAAACAAGCCAAAGCTGCAGCCCCTTGTCTATCCTGACTCTCAGGAGCCCACACCTGTTCCTTGGACCTGGCCGGTTCAGCAAGTTCCATTTTCTGCAACTGTGAGCCCCTGAGGGGTGATGATTGGCTGACCTGGGCAGCCTTACCGTGCGGGCCAGCCCTCCCCAGGTGTGCCTGGGTTGAGATCAATATAAATACCACTCCAGGCAGCAAGAGCCCCTGCAGCCGTGCCTGACGCCATTTTCTCTGCCCTGTCAGCAGTCTCGGGGCTGGGCTGGTGGGAGGGAGTGAGAGGCCACGGCTTTGTGGGTGGCCCAGTGTGAGTGGGGCTCTGCTGGACTTTCTGCAGCAGTTGCCAGGCTGCCACCTGCTAAAGAAGAGGATGTGTCACCCATACCTGCTGCTGGAATTTCTCCCTGGGCAGAGGTGAGGAAGGAAAAAAGCAGTGGGGGCAGGGACAGGACGGGTATCTCAGTCAGGGAAATGGAAATCTTCCAGAAGAGCACCCAGGGCCAGGACCATCCTGGCTGGCCTGCAGGCACCAAGTCGGCCGGCATGCTGTCACTCGTGTGGCTCTATGGCCCTTCCTCTAGGCTTTCAAGTCCTTGTATATATTCAGGTGTTTTACCTGGGACGGGTGGGAATAGTTCAGCAGCAACTGGCCTGGGGCTCAGCTCACGTTTACTCACAGATGCCTCGGCACGGTGCCCCAGCTTTGCAATGAGGACGCTTGTTGCGTGGGGGCTGCTGGCTGAATGGGAGACGATTCCCCACCACTGGCCAACTTCAGAATTGTTTACAACTGGAGCAAGTGCCCTGATACGGTTTTCCTCTGTGGAACTGGTGGGTTCTGTGTTTTTTTTCTCTTTTTCGTTTTTGGTTCAAGGTAGATTTTATTCCTCTTTTTTGTATTTACAGATATAAGCATGGAAATAATTTATTCATATAAATACATGTATGTGAAGGGAATAATTGTTTTTTCTGTTTTATTTTTTAAATTTTATTTCTTTTTAATTTTGAATTTTATTTTATATTTTTATACAGCAGGTTCTTATTGGTTATCTATTTTATACATATAAATGTATACATGCCAATCCCAGTCTCTCAACTCCTCCCACCACCACCCCCCCAACAGCTTTCCCCCCTTGTTGTCCATACATTTGTTGTCTACATCTGTTGCTCTATTTATGCCTTGCAAAATGGTTAATCTGTACAGTTTTTCTAGGTTCCACATATATGCATGAATATACAAGATTTGTTTTTGTCTTTCTGACTTACTTCACTCTGTATGACAGTCTCTAGATCCATCGACGTCTCTACAAATGACCCAATTTCATTCCTTTTCATGGCTTAGTAATATTCCATTTTATATATGTACCACAGCTTTATGCATTCGTCTGTCTGTGGGCATTTAGGTTGCTTCCATTACCTCGATATTGTAAATAGTGATGCAATGAACATTGCGGTGAATGTCTCGTTTTGATTTATGGTTTTGTCTGGGTATATGTCCAGTACTGGGATTGCTGTATCATATGGTAATTCTATTGTTAGTTTCTTAAGAAACTCCATATTGTTCTCCGTAGTGACTGTATCAATTTATATTCCCAACAATAGTGGAAGAGGGTTCCTTTTCTCCACACCCTTTCCAGCATTTTTGTTTGTAGATTTTCTCATGATGCCCATTCTATCAGGTGTGAGGTGATACCTCATTGTTGAGTCCATTTTGTTGAGCAAGGGGTAGGTCTTGTCTATTACATATTTGGCTTATTGAATGGTATCTGTGCTAATATCAAACTCTGGTTTTATGCAGCACCACAACTCACTTTCCCCCTTAAGGAAGCATAAGTTGGTTTTCTAAACTTGAGACCCTGTTCTGTTTTGTAATTCAGTTCATGTGTAGCCAAGTTCACATTCCGTGTATTAGTGATATCTTATGATGTTTCTTTTTCTGTGTGACATATTTCAGTTAGAATCATCATACCTGAATCCACTCATTATGCTGCTATGGGCCTGATGACATAGATTTCATGGCTGAGTGATTTTGCATTGTACATAAGTACCACAACTTCTTTATCCATTTTTCACTTTCTGCGATATTGAACTTGTACCGTAAACGAGGTTCTTGTAAACAGAGCTGTCCCAAACTGTGGGGTGGCTGTGTCTTTTTGATTTTAATTTCCCTAAGCTATAGGACCATAAGTGGAAGTGCCCTAGGCTCTGTTGCTTTGTTTTTTAGATGTTTCAGGAAACACCATACACTTCTCCCGAGTGGCTGTTGGCAATTTACATCCCGCCCATCAGCATAACAAGGCTCCCAGTTCTCCATGGCCTGTCCTGCCTTTCTGGATTTTACACTTTTCTCAGATGGCCCTTTTGACCGGGGGAAGTGAGACTTCATTGTAGTGCAGATTTCCTTTGCAAGCTTGCTTGGTTGGCCAAAAAGTGCGTATGCGTTTTTTCCTGATTCAGGAAAAAACGCATACGCCCTTTTTGGCCAAGTGCATCATTGTGGACGCTCTCCCTCTTTTCCTATGCTTTCAATGCAATTCCAGTCTACCTCCTGAAATCGGTTTCCTGCAATTCTTCCCCGCTTTCAAGTCCTCTTGGCAACCTTACTTCAGTATATTTTTGGACGATAGCTGTCATTTATAAGTCTGCAGGGTTGTGAATTACAGTGCCCCTGAGCTCCTTTCTTCTACTCGCTTTCTTATGACCTGGCCGCAACACCGCAGGATGGCTTCAGGCCCTAATCTGGTTCCGGCACGGCACGCTGAGCCTTTGGTTAATTCCTCTTCCTGGTGGGAAATGAGAGTTAAATTTGCCCGTCCAGACACCTCCAGCTATTCTCTCATTGGTTCTCGCTATTCCTGTTCATCTTCCGCAGAAATTGCAAACTGGGCCAAACAGGAGGTTAAAGGGACTGACTCTCCAAGTCGGGAGGGTGTTAGGAAAGCGTCTGGAATGTTGCACCCGAGTACCAGGGTATGGAAAGTGAGACATATTTGAACACGTCTCCCGATCACATGGTTGATCATACTCTAGGTTCCACATGCATGTTTTAGCTGAAGGAAGAATACCTTAAACCTGGGTAGTTGAAACCCGTGGAATGGGTACGATGCAATATGACTTCAAAGGGTCTTCATTTGCTCACCGAACCTCTCCAATCCTATCACTGCTGCGTTTATGCCCCTGTACACATGCTTGATTCTCTTTCGGAGACATAGCAATCCATAGGTTTTAAGATACTTACTAGTCAGGTACATTCTTAGGCGCTTAATATGGGGTGTTGAGTCCATTTCGTTGAGCAAGGAGTAGCTCTTGTCTATTCCATATTTGGCTTAAGGAACTTTATCTGTGCTCATTTCAATCTCTGGTTTTATGCAGCACCCCAACTCACCTTTACCCTTAAGCAAGCATAAGTTGGTTTTCTAAATTTGAGACCCTGTTCTGTTCTGTAATTCAGTTCCTTTGGAGCCAAGTTTACATTCCGTGTATTACTGATATCTTATGATGTTTCGTTTTCTGTGTGACTTATTTCAGTTAGAATCGTCAAACCTGAATCCACTCATTGTGCTGCTAAGGGCCTGATGACATAGATTTCATTGCTGAGTGATATTGCTTTGTAAGTAAATACCACAAATTCTTTATCCATTTTTCACTTTCTGCGATGTTGAACTTGTACTGTAAACGAGGTTCTTGTAAACAGAGGCGTCCCAAACTTTGGGGTGGCTGTGTCTTTTTGATTTTAATTTCCCTAAGCTATAGGACCATAAGTGGAAGTGCCCTAGGCTCTGTTGCTTTGTTTTTTAGATGTTTCAGGAAACACCATACACTTCTCCCGAGTGTCTGTTGGCAATTTACATCCCGCCCATCAGCATAACAAGGCTCCCAGTTCTCCATGGCCTGTCCTGCCTTTCTGGATTTTACACTTTTTTCAGATGGCCCTTTTGACCGGGGGGAAGTGAGACTTCATTGTAGTGCAGATTTCCTTTGCAAGCTTGCTTGGTTGGCCAAAAAGGGCGTATACGTTTTGTCCTGAATATATTCAGGAAAAAACGCATATGCCCTTTTTGGCCAAGTGCATCATTGTGGACGTTCTGCTTCTTTTCCTATGCTTTCAATGCAATTCCAGTCTACCTCCTGAAATCGGTTTCCTGCAATTCTGCCCCGCTTTCAAGTCCTCTTGGCAGCCTTACTTCAGTATATTTTTGGACGATAGCTGTCATTTATAACTCTGCAGGTTTGTGAATTACAGTGCCCCTGAGCTCCTTTCTTCAACTCGCTTTCTTTTGAGCTGGCCGCAACACCGCAGGATGGCTTCAGGCCCTAATCTGGTTCCGGCACGGCACGCTGAGCCTTTGGTTAATTCCTCTTCCTGGTGGGAAATGAGAGTTAAATTTGCCCGTCCAGACACCTCCAGCTATTCTCTCATTGGTTCTCGCTATTCCTGTTCATCTTCCGCAGAAATTGCAAACTGGGCCAAACAGGAGGTTAAAGGGACTGACTCTCCAAGTCGGTAGGGTGTTAGTAAAGCGTCTGGAATGTTACACCCGAGTACCAGGGTACGAGAACTGAGACATATTTGAACACTTTTCCCGATCACATGGTTGATCATACTCTAGGTTCCACATGCATGTTTTAGCTGAAGGAAGAATACCTTAAACCTGGGTAGTTGAAACCCGTGGAATGGGTACCATGCAATATGACTTCAGAGGGTCTTCATTTTCTCACCGAACCTCTCCAATCCTATCACTGCTGCGTTTATGCCCCTGTACACATGCTTGATTCTCTTTCGGAGACATAGCAATCCATAGGTTTTAAGATACTTACTAGTCAGGTACATTCTTAGGCGTTTAATATGCGGTGTTGAGTCCATTTCGTTGAGCAAGGAGTAGCTCTTGTCTATTCCATATTTGGCTTAAGGAACTTTATCTGTGCTCATTTCAATCTCTGGTTTTATGCAGCACCCCAACTCACCTTTCCCCTTAAGCAAGCATAAGTTGGTTTTCTAAATTTGAGACCCTGTTCTGTTCTGTAATTCAGTTCCTGTGTAGCCAAGTTTACATTCCGTGTATTACTGATATCTTATGATGTTTCTTTTTCTGTGTGACTTATTTCAGTTAGAATCATCATACCTGAATCCACTCATTGTGCTGCTAAGGGCCTGATGACATAGATTTCATTGCTGAGTGATATTGCTTTGTAAGTAAATACCACAACTTCTTTATCCATTTTTCACTTTCTGCGATGTTGAACTTGTACTGTAAACGAGGTTCTTGTAAACAGAGGCGTCCCAAACTTTGGGGTGGCTGTGTCTTTTTGATTTTAATTTCCCTAAGCTATAGGACCATAAGTGGAAGTGCCCTAGGCTCTGTTGCTTTGTTTTTTAGATGTTTCAGGAAACACCATACACTTCTCCCGAGTGTCTGTTGGCAATTTACATCCCGCCCATCAGCATAACAAGGCTCCCAGTTCTCCATGGCCTGTCCTGCCTTTCTGGATTTTACACTTTTTTCAGATGGCCCTTTTGACCGGGGGGAAGTGAGACTTCATTGTAGTGCAGATTTCCTTTGCAAGTTTGCTTGGTTGGCCAAAAAGAGCGTATGCGTTTTTTCCTGAATATATTCAGGAAAAAACGCATACGCCCTTTTTGGCCAAGTGCATCATTGTGGACGTTCTGCCTCTTTTCCTATGCTTTCAATGCAATTCCAGTCTACCTCCTGAAATCGGTTTCCTGCAATTCTGCCCCGCTTTCAAGTCCTCTTGGCAGCCTTACTTCAGTATATTTTTGGACGATAGCTGTCATTTATAACTCTGCAGGTTTGTGAATTACAGTGCCCCTGAGCTCCTTTCTTCAACTCGCTTTCTTGTGACCTGGCCGCAACACCGCAGGATTGCTTCAGGCCCTAATCTGGTTCCGGCACGGCACGCTGAGCCTTTGGTTAATTGCTCTTCCTGGTGGGAAATGAGAGTTAAATTTGCCCGTCCAGACACCTCCAGCTAGTCTCTCATTGGTTCTCGCTATTCCTGTTCATCTTCCGCAGAAATTGCAAACTGGGCCAAACAGGAGGTTAAAGGGACTGACTCTCCAAGTCGGGAGGGTGTTAGTAAAGCGTCTGGAATGTTGCACCCGAGTACCAGGGTACGAGAACTGAGACATATTTGAACACGTTTCCCGATCACATGGTTGATCATAATCTAGGTTCCACATGCATGTTTTAGCTGAAGGAAGAATCCCTGAAACCTGGAGAGTTGAGACCCGTGGAATGGGTACCATGCAATATGACTTCAAAGGGTCTTTGTTTGCTCACCGAACCTCTCCAATCCTATCACTGCTGCGTTTATGCCCCTGTACACATGCTTGATTCTCTTTCGGAGACATAGCAATCCATAGGTTTTAAGATACTTACTAGTCAGGTACATTCTTAGGCGTTTAATATGCGGTGTTGAGTCCATTTCGTTGAGCAAGGAGTAGCTCTGGTCTATTCCATATTTGGCTTAAGGAACTTTATCTGTGTTCATTTCAATCTCTGGTTTTATGCAGCACCCCAACTCACCTTTACCCTTAAGCAAGCATAAGTTGGTTTTCTAAATTTGAGACACTGTTCTGTTCTGTAATTCAGTTCCTGTGTAGCCAAGTTTACATTCCGTGTATTACTGATATGTTATGATGTTTCTTTTTCTGTGTGACTTATTTCAGTTAGAATCATCATACCTGAATCCACTCATTGTGCTGCTAAGGGCCTGATGACATAGATTTCATTGCTGAGTGATATTGCTTTGTAAGTAAATACCACAACTTCTTTATCCATTTTTCACTTTCTGCGATGTTGAACTTGTACTGTAAACGAGGTTCTTGTAAACAGAGGCGTCCCAAACTTTGGGGTGGCTGTGTCTTTTTGATTTTAATTTCCCTAAGCTATAGGACCATAAGTGGAAGTGCCCTAGGCTCTGTTGCTTTGTTTTTTAGATGTTTCAGGAAACACCATACACTTCTCCCGAGTGTCTGTTGGCAATTTACATCCCGCCCATCAGCATAACAAGGCTCCCAGTTCTCCATGGCCTGTCCTGCCTTTCTGGATTTTACACTTTTTTCAGATGGCCCTTTTGACCGGGGGGAAGTGAGACTTCATTGTAGTGCAGATTTCCTTTGCAAGCTTCCTTGGTTGGCCAAAAAGGGCGTATGCGTTTTTTCCTGAATATATTCAGGAAAAAACGCATACGCCCTTTTTGGCCAAGTGCATCATTGTGGACGTTCTGCCTCTTTTCCTGTGCTTTCAATGCAATTCCAGTCTACCTCCTGAAATCGGTTTCCTGCAATTCTGCCCCGCTTTCAAGTCCTCTTGGCAGCCTTACTTCAGTATATTTTTGGACGATAGCTGTCATTTATAACTCTGCAGGTTTGTGAATTACAGTGCCCCTGAGCTCCTTTCTTCAACTCGCTTTCTTTTGAGCTGGCCGCAACACCGCAGGATGGCTTCAGGCCCTAATCTGGTTCCGGCACGGCACGCTGAGCCTTTGGTTAATTCCTCTTCCTGGTGGGAAATGAGAGTTAAATTTGCCCGTCCAGACACCTCCAGCTAGTCTCTCATTGGTTCTCGCTATTCCTGTTCATCTTCCGCAGAAATTGCAAACTGGGCCAAACAGGAGGTTAAAGGGACTGACTCTCCAAGTCGGGAGGGTGTTAGTAAAGCGTCTGGAATGTTGCACCCGAGTACCAGGGTACGAAAACTGAGACATATTTGAACACGTCTCCCGATCACATGGTTGATCATACTCTAGGTTCCACATGCATGTTTTAGCTGAAGGAAGAATACCTTAAACCTGGGTAGTTGAAACCCGTGGAATGGGTACCATGCAATATGACTTCAAAGGGTCTTCATTTGCTCACCGAACCTCTCCAATCCTATCACTGCTGCGTTTATGCCCCTGTACACATGCTTGATTCTCTTTCGGAGACATAGCGATCCATAGGTTTTAAGATACTTACTAGTCAGGTACATTCTTAGGCGTTTAATATGCGGTGTTGAGTCCATTTCGTTGAGCAAGGAGTAGCTCTTGTCTATTCCATATTTGGCTTAAGGAACTTTATCTGTGCTCATTTCAATCTCTGGTTTTATGCAGCACCCCAACTCACCTTTCCCCTTAAGCAAGCATAAGTTGGTTTTCTAAATTTGAGACCCTGTTCTGTTCTGTAATTCAGTTCCTGTGTAGCCAAGTTTACATTCCGTGTATTACTGATATCTTATGATGTTTCTTTTTCTGTGTGACTTATTTCAGTTAGAATCATCATACCTGAATCCACTCATTGTGCTGCTAAGGGCCTGATGACATAGATTTCATTGCTGAGTGATATTGCTTTGTAAGTAAATACCACAACTTCTTTATCCATTTTTCACTTTCTGCGATGTTGAACTTGTACTGTAAACGAGGTTCTTGTAAACAGAGGCGTCCCAATGTTTGGGGTGGCTGTGTCTTTTTGATTTTAATTTCCCTAAGCTATAGGACCATAAGTGGAAGTGCCCTAGGCTCTGTTGCTTTGTTTTTTAGATGTTTCAGGAAACACCATACACTTCTCCCGAGTGTCTGTTGGCAATTTACATCCCGCCCATCAGCATAACAAGGCTCCCAGTTCTCCATGGCCTGTCCTGCCTTTCTGGATTTTACACTTTTTTCAGATGGCCCTTTTGACCGGGGGGAAGTGAGACTTCATTGTAGTGCAGATTTCCTTTGCAAGCTTCCTTGGTTGGCCAAAAAGGGCGTATGCGTTTTTTCCTGAATATATTCAGGAAAAAACGCATACGCCCTTTTTGGCCAAGTGCATCATTGTGGACGTTCTGCCTCTTTTCCTGTGCTTTCAATGCAATTCCAGTCTACCTCCTGAAATCGGTTTCCTGCAATTCTGCCCCGCTTTCAAGTCCTCTTGGCAGCCTTACTTCAGTATATTTTTGGACGATAGCTGTCATTTATAACTCTGCAGGTTTGTGAATTACAGTGCCCCTGAGCTCCTTTCTTCAACTCGCTTTCTTTTGAGCTGGCCGCAACACCGCAGGATGGCTTCAGGCCCTAATCTGGTTCCGGCACGGCACGCTGAGCCTTTGGTTAATTCCTCTTCCTGGTGGGAAATGAGAGTTAAATTTGCCCGTCCAGACACCTCCAGCTAGTCTCTCATTGGTTCTCGCTATTCCTGTTCATCTTCCGCAGAAATTGCAAACTGGGCCAAACAGGAGGTTAAAGGGACTGACTCTCCAAGTCGGGAGGGTGTTAGTAAAGCGTCTGGAATGTTGCACCCGAGTACCAGGGTACGAAAACTGAGACATATTTGAACACGTCTCCCGATCACATGGTTGATCATACTCTAGGTTCCACATGCATGTTTTAGCTGAAGGAAGAATACCTTAAACCTGGGTAGTTGAAACCCGTGGAATGGGTACCATGCAATATGACTTCAAAGGGTCTTCATTTGCTCACCGAACCTCTCCAATCCTATCACTGCTGCGTTTATGCCCCTGTACACATGCTTGATTCTCTTTCGGAGACATAGCGATCCATAGGTTTTAAGATACTTACTAGTCAGGTACATTCTTAGGCGTTTAATATGCGGTGTTGAGTCCATTTCGTTGAGCAAGGAGTAGCTCTTGTCTATTCCATATTTGGCTTAAGGAACTTTATCTGTGCTCATTTCAATCTCTGGTTTTATGCAGCACCCCAACTCACCTTTCCCCTTAAGCAAGCATAAGTTGGTTTTCTAAATTTGAGACCCTGTTCTGTTCTGTAATTCAGTTCCTGTGTAGCCAAGTTTACATTCCGTGTATTACTGATATCTTATGATGTTTCTTTTTCTGTGTGACTTATTTCAGTTAGAATCATCATACCTGAATCCACTCATTGTGCTGCTAAGGGCCTGATGACATAGATTTCATTGCTGAGTGATATTGCTTTGTAAGTAAATACCACAACTTCTTTATCCATTTTTCACTTTCTGCGATGTTGAACTTGTACTGTAAACGAGGTTCTTGTAAACAGAGGCGTCCCAATGTTTGGGGTGGCTGTGTCTTTTTGATTTTAATTTCCCTAAGCTATAGGACCATAAGTGGAAGTGCCCTAGGCTCTGTTGCTTTGTTTTTTAGATGTTTCAGGAAACACCATACACTTCTCCCGAGTGTCTGTTGGCAATTTACATCCCACCCATCAGCATAACAAGGCTCCCAGTTCTCCATGGCCTGTCCTGCCTTTCTGGATTTTACACTTTTTTCAGATGGCCCTTTTGACCGGGGGGAAGTGAGACTTCATTGTAGTGCAGATTTCCTTTGCAAGCTTGCTTGGTTGGCCAAAAAGGGCGTATGCGTTTTTTCCTGAATATATTCAGGAAAAAACGCATACGCCCTTTTTGGCCAAGTGCATCATTGTGGACGTTCTGCCTCTTTTCCTATGCTTTCAATGCAATTCCAGTCTACCTCCTGAAATCGGTTTCCTGCAATTCTGCCCCGCTTTCAAGTCCTCTTGGCAGCCTTACTTCAGTATATTTTTGGACGATAGCTGTCATTTATAACTCTGCAGGTTTGTGAATTACAGTGCCCCTGAGCTCCTTTCTTCAACTCGCTTTCTTTTGAGCTGGCCGCAACACCGCAGGATGGCTTCAGGCCCTAATCTTGTTCCGGCACGGCACGCTGAGCCTTTGGTTAATTCCTCTTCCTGGTGGGAAATGAGAGTTAAATTTGCCCGTCCAGACACCTCCAGCTAGTCTCTCATTGGTTCTCGCTATTCCTGTTCATCTTCCGCAGAAATTGCAAACTGGGCCAAACAGGAGGTTAAAGGGACTGACTCTCCAAGTCGGGAGGGTGTTAGTAAAGCGTCTGGAATGTTGCACCCGAGTACCAGGGTACGAAAACTGAGACATATTTGAACACGTCTCCCGATCACATGGTTGATCATACTCTAGGTTCCACATGCATGTTTTAGCTGAAGGAAGAATACCTTAAACCTGGGTAGTTGAAACCCGTGGAATGGGTACCATGCAATATGACTTCAAAGGGTCTTCATTTGCTCACCGAACCTCTCCAATCCTATCACTGCTGCGTTTATGCCCCTGTACACATGCTTGATTCTCTTTCGGAGACATAGCAATCCATAGGTTTTAAGATACTTACTAGTCAGGTACATTCTTAGGCGTTTAATATGCGGTGTTGAGTCCATTTCGTTGAGCAAGGAGTAGCTCTTGTCTATTCCATATTTGGCTTAAGGAACTTTATCTGTGCTCATTTCAATCTCTGGTTTTATGCAGCACCCCAACTCACCTTTCCCCTTAAGCAAGCATAAGTTGGTTTTCTAAATTTGAGACCCTGTTCTGTTCTGTAATTCAGTTCCTGTGTAGCCAAGTTTACATTCCGTGTATTACTGATATCTTATGATGTTTCTTTTTCTGTGTGACTTATTTCAGTTAGAATCATCATACCTGAATCCACTCATTGTGCTGCTAAGGGCCTGATGACATAGATTTCATTGCTGAGTGATATTGCTTTGTAAGTAAATACCACAACTTCTTTATCCATTTTTCACTTTCTGCGATGTTGAACTTGTACTGTAAACGAGGTTCTTGTAAACAGAGGCGTCCCAATGTTTGGGGTGGCTGTGTCTTTTTGATTTTAATTTCCCTAAGCTATAGGACCATAAGTGGAAGTGCCCTAGGCTCTGTTGCTTTGTTTTTTAGATGTTTCAGGAAACACCATACACTTCTCCCGAGTGTCTGTTGGCAATTTACATCCCACCCATCAGCATAACAAGGCTCCCAGTTCTCCATGGCCTGTCCTGCCTTTCTGGATTTTACACTTTTTTCAGATGGCCCTTTTGACCGGGGGGAAGTGAGACTTCATTGTAGTGCAGATTTCCTTTGCAAGCTTGCTTGGTTGGCCAAAAAGGGCGTATGCGTTTTTTCCTGAATATATTCAGGAAAAAACGCATACGCCCTTTTTGGCCAAGTGCATCATTGTGGACGTTCTGCCTCTTTTCCTATGCTTTCAATGCAATTCCAGTCTACCTCCTGAAATCGGTTTCCTGCAATTCTGCCCCGCTTTCAAGTCCTCTTGGCAGCCTTACTTCAGTATATTTTTGGACGATAGCTGTCATTTATAACTCTGCAGGTTTGTGAATTACAGTGCCCCTGAGCTCCTTTCTTCAACTCGCTTTCTTTTGAGCTGGCCGCAACACCGCAGGATGGCTTCAGGCCCTAATCTTGTTCCGGCACGGCACGCTGAGCCTTTGGTTAATTCCTCTTCCTGGTGGGAAATGAGAGTTAAATTTGCCCGTCCAGACACCTCCAGCTAGTCTCTCATTGGTTCTCGCTATTCCTGTTCATCTTCCGCAGAAATTGCAAACTGGGCCAAACAGGAGGTTAAAGGGACTGACTCTCCAAGTCGGGAGGGTGTTAGTAAAGCGTCTGGAATGTTGCACCCGAGTACCAGGGTACGAAAACTGAGACATATTTGAACACGTCTCCCGATCACATGGTTGATCAGACTCTAGGTTCCACATGCATGTTTTAGCTGAAGGAAGAATACCTTAAACCTGGGTAGTTGAAACCCGTGGAATGGGTACCATGCAATATGACTTCAAAGGGTCTTCATTTGCTCACCGAACCTCTCCAATCCTATCACTGCTGCGTTTATGCCCCTGTACACATGCTTGATTCTCTTTCGGAGACATAGCAATCCATAGGTTTTAAGATACTTACTAGTCAGGTACATTCTTAGGCGTTTAATATGCGGTGTTGAGTCCATTTCGTTGAGCAAGGAGTAGCTCTGGTCTATTCCATATTTGGCTTAAGGAAATTTATCTGTGCTCATTTCAATCTCTGGTTTTATGCAGCAACCCAACTCACCTTTCCCCTTAAGCAAGCATAAGTTGGTTTTCTAAATTTGAGACCCTGTTCTGTTCTGTAATTCAGTTCCTGTGTAGCCAAGTTTACATTCCGTGTATTAGTGATATCTTATGATGTTTCTTTTTCTGTGTGACATATTTCAGTTAGAATCATCATACCTGAATCCACTCATTGTGCTGCTAAGGGTCTGATGACATAGATTTCATTGCTGAGTGATATTGCTTTGTAAGTAAATACCACAACTTCTTTATCCATTTTTCACTTTCTGCGATGTTGAACTTGTACTGTAAACGAGGTTCTTGTAAACAGAGGCGTCCCAAACTTTGGGGTGGCTGTGTCTTTTTGATTTTAATTTCCCTAAGCTATAGGACCATAAGTGGAAGTGCCCTAGGCTCTGTTGCTTTGTTTTTTAGATGTTTCAGGAAACACCATACACTTCTCCCGAGTGTCTGTTGGCAATTTACATCCCGCCCATCAGCATAACAAGGCTCCCAGTTCTCCATGGCCTGTCCTGCCTTTCTGGATTTTACACGTTTTTCATATGGCCCTTTTGACGGGGGGAAGTGAGACTTCATTGTAGTGCAGATTTCATTTGCAAGTTTGCTTGGTTGGCCAAAAAGGGCGTATGCGTTTTTTCCTGAATGTATTCAGGAAAAAACGCATACGCCCTTTTTGGCGAAGTGCATCATTGTGGACGTTCTGCCTCTTTTCCTATGCTTTCAATGCAATTCCAGTCTACCTCCTGAAATCAGTTTCCTGCAATTCTGCCCCGCTTTCAAGTCCTCTTGGCAGCCTTACTTCAGTATATTTTTGGACGATAGCTGTCATTTATAACTCTGCAGGTTTGTGAATTACAGTGCCCCTGAGCTCCTTTCTTCAACTCGCTTTCTTTTGAGCTGGCCGCAACACCGCAGGATGGCTTCAGGCCCTAATCTGGTTCCGGCACGGCACGCTGAGCCTTTGGTTAATTCCTCTTCCTGGTGGGAAATGAGAGTAAAATTTGCCCGTCCAGACACCTCCAGCTAGTCTCTCATTGGTTCTCGTTATTCCTGTTCATCTTCCGCAGAAATTGCAAACTGGGCCAAACAGGAGGTTAAAGGGACTGACTCTCCAAGTCGGGAGGGTGTTAGTAAAGCGTCTGGAATGTTGCACCCGAGTACCAGGGTACGAAAACTGAGACATATTTGAACACGTCTCCCGATCACATGGTTGATCATACTCTAGGTTCCACATGCATGTTTTAGCTGAAGGAAGAATACCTTAAACCTGGGTAGTTGAAACCCGTGGAATGGGTACCATGCAATATGACTTCAGAGGGTCTTCATTTGCTCACCAAACTTCTCCAATCCTATCACTGCTGCGTTTATGCCCCTGTACACATGCTTGATTCTCTTTCGGAGACATAGCAATCCATAGGTTTTAAGATACTTACTAGTCAGGTACATTCTTAGGCGTTTAATATGCGGTGTTGTGTCCATTTCGTTGAGCAAGGAGTAGCTCTTGTCTATTCCATATTTGGCTTAAGGAACTTTATCTGTGCTCATTTCAATCTCTGGTTTTATGCAGCACCCCAACTCACCTTTCCCCTTAAGCAAGCATAAGTTGGTTTTCTAAATTTGAGACCCTGTTCTGTTCTGTAATTCAGTTCCTGTGTAGCCAAGTTTACATTCCGTGTATTACTGATATCTTTGATGTTTCTTTTTCTGTGTGACTTATTTCAGTTAGAATCATCATACCTGAATCCACTCATTGTGCTGCTAAGGGCCTGATGACATAGATTTCATTGCTGAGTGATATTGCTTTGTAAGTAAATACCACAACTTCTTTATCCATTTTTCACTTTCTGCGATGTTGAACTTGTACTGTAAACGAGGTTCTTGTAAACAGAGGCGTCCCAATGTTTGGGGTGGCTGTGTCTTTTTGATTTTAATTTCCCTAAGCTATAGGACCATAAGTGGAAGTGCCCTAGGCTCTGTTGCTTTGTTTTTTAGATGTTTCAGGAAACACCATACACTTCTCCCGAGTGTCTGTTGGCAATTTACATCCCACCCATCAGCATAACAAGGCTCCCAGTTCTCCATGGCCTGTCCTGCCTTTCTGGATTTTACACTTTTTTCAGATGGCCCTTTTGACCGGGGGGAAGTGAGACTTCATTGTAGTGCAGATTTCCTTTGCAAGCTTGCTTGGTTGGCCAAAAAGGGCGTATGCGTTTTTTCCTGAATATATTCAGGAAAAAACGCATACGCCCTTTTTGGCCAAGTGCATCATTGTGGACGTTCTGCCTCTTTTCCTATGCTTTCAATGCAATTCCAGTCTACCTCCTGAAATCGGTTTCCTGCAATTCTGCCCCGCTTTCAAGTCCTCTTGGCAGCCTTACTTCAGTATATTTTTGGACGATAGCTGTCATTTATAACTCTGCAGGTTTGTGAATTACAGTGCCCCTGAGCTCCTTTCTTCAACTCGCTTTCTTTTGAGCTGGCCGCAACACCGCAGGATGGCTTCAGGCCCTAATCTTGTTCCGGCACGGCACGCTGAGCCTTTGGTTAATTCCTCTTCCTGGTGGGAAATGAGAGTTAAATTTGCCCGTCCAGACACCTCCAGCTAGTCTCTCATTGGTTCTCGCTATTCCTGTTCATCTTCCGCAGAAATTGCAAACTGGGCCAAACAGGAGGTTAAAGGGACTGACTCTCCAAGTCGGGAGGGTGTTAGTAAAGCGTCTGGAATGTTGCACCCGAGTACCAGGGTACGAAAACTGAGACATATTTGAACACGTCTCCCGATCACATGGTTGATCATACTCTAGGTTCCACATGCATGTTTTAGCTGAAGGAAGAATACCTTAAACCTGGGTAGTTGAAACCCGTGGAATGGGTACCATGCAATATGACTTCAAAGGGTCTTCATTTGCTCACCGAACCTCTCCAATCCTATCACTGCTGCGTTTATGCCCCTGTACACATGCTTGATTCTCTTTCGGAGACATAGCAATCCATAGGTTTTAAGATACTTACTAGTCAGGTACATTCTTAGGCGTTTAATATGCGGTGTTGAGTCCATTTCGTTGAGCAAGGAGTAGCTCTGGTCTATTCCATATTTGGCTTAAGGAAATTTATCTGTGCTCATTTCAATCTCTGGTTTTATGCAGCAACCCAACTCACCTTTCCCCTTAAGCAAGCATAAGTTGGTTTTCTAAATTTGAGACCCTGTTCTGTTCTGTAATTCAGTTCCTGTGTAGCCAAGTTTACATTCCGTGTATTAGTGATATCTTATGATGTTTCTTTTTCTGTGTGACATATTTCAGTTAGAATCATCATACCTGAATCCACTCATTGTGCTGCTAAGGGTCTGATGACATAGATTTCATTGCTGAGTGATATTGCTTTGTAAGTAAATACCACAACTTCTTTATCCATTTTTCACTTTCTGCGATGTTGAACTTGTACTGTAAACGAGGTTCTTGTAAACAGAGGCGTCCCAAACTTTGGGGTGGCTGTGTCTTTTTTATTTTAATTTCCCTAATCTATAGGACCATAAGTTGAAGTGCCCTAGGCTCTGTTGCTTTGTTTTTTAGATGTTTCAGGAAACACCATACACTTCTCCCGAGTGTCTGTTGGCAATTTACATCCCGCCCATCAGCATAACAAGGCTCCCAGTTCTCCATGGCCTGTCCTGCCTTTCTGGATTTTACACTTTTTTCAGATGGCCCTTTTGACCGGGGGGAAGTGAGACTTCATTGTAGTGCAGATTTCCTTTGCAAGGTTGCTTGGTTGGCCAAAAAGGGCGTATGCGTTTTTTCCTGAATATATTCAGGAAAAAACGCATACACCCTTTTTGGCCAAGTGCATCATTGTGGACGTTCTGCCTCTTTTCCTATGCTTTCAATGCAATTCCAGTCTACCTCCTGAAATCGGTTTCCTGCAATTCTGCCCCGCTTTCAAGTCCTCTTGGCAGCCTTACTTCAGTATGTTTTTGGATGATAGCTGTCATTTATAACTCTGCAGGTTTGTGAATTACAGTGCCCCTGAGCTCCTTTCTTCAACTCGCTTTCTTGTGAGCTGGCCGCAACACCGCAGGATGGCTTCAGGCCCTAATCTGGTTCCGGCACGGCACGCTGAGCCTTTGGTTAATTCCTCTTCCTGGTGGGAAATGAGAGTTAAATTTGCCCGTCCAGACACCTCCAGCTAGTCTCTCATTGGTTCTCACTATTCCTGTTCATCTTCCGCAGAAATTGCAAACTGGGCCAAACAGGAGGTTAAAGGGACTGACTCTCCAAGTCGGGAGGGTGTTAGTAAAGCGTCTGGAATGTTGCACCCGAGTATCAGGGTACGAAAACTGAGACATATTTGAACACGTCTCCCGATCACATGGTTGAT
This sequence comes from Pseudorca crassidens, assembly GCF_039906515.1. Taxonomy (NCBI): domain Eukaryota; kingdom Metazoa; phylum Chordata; class Mammalia; order Artiodactyla; family Delphinidae; genus Pseudorca; species Pseudorca crassidens. Next base: position 89,928 of record NW_027136300.1, read on the forward strand.
CATACTCTAGGTTCCACATGCATGTTTTAGCTGAAGGAAGAATACCTTAAACCTGGGTAGTTGAAACCCGTGGAATGGGTACCATGCAATATGACTTCAAAGGGTCTTCATTTGCTCACCGAACCTCTCCAATCCTATCACTGCTGCGTTTATGCCCCTGTACACATGCTTGATTCTCTTTCGGAGACATAGCAATCCATAGGTTTTAAGATACTTACTAGTCAGGTACATTCTTAGGCGTTTAATATGCGGTGTTGAGTCCATTTCTTTGAGCAAGGAGTAGCTCTTGTCTATTCCATATTTGGCTTAAGGAACTTTATCTGTGTTCATTTCAATCTCTGGTTTTATGCAGCACCCCAACTCACCTTTACCCTTAAGCAAGCATAAGTTGGTTTTCTAAATTTGAGACACTGTTCTGTTCTGTAATTCAGTTCCTGTGTAGCCAAGTTTACATTCCGTGTATTACTGATATGTTATGATGTTTCTTTTTCTGTGTGACTTATTTCAGTTAGAATCATCATACCTGAATCCACTCATTGTGCTGCTAAGGGCCTGATGACATAGATTTCATTGCTGAGTGATATTGCTTTGTAAGTAAATACCACAACTTCTTTATCCATTTTTCACTTTCTGCGATGTTGAACTTGTACTGTAAACGAGGTTCTTGTAAACAGAGGCGTCCCAAACTTTGGGGTGGCTGTGTCTTTTTGATTTTAATTTCCCTAAGCTATAGGACCATAAGTGGAAGTGCCCTAGGCTCTGTTGCTTTGTTTTTTAGATGTTTCAGGAAACACCATACACTTCTCCCGAGTGTCTGTTGGCAATTTACATCCCGCCCATCAGCATAACAAGGCTCCCAGTTCTCCATGGCCTGTCCTGCCTTTCTGGATTTTACACTTTTTTCAGATGGCCCTTTTGACCGGGGGGAAGTGAGACTTCATTGTAGTGCAGATTTCCTTTGCAAGCTTGCTTGGTTGGCCAAAAAGGGCGTATGCGTTTTTTCCTGAATATATTCAGGAAAAAACGCATACGCCCTTTTTGGCCAAGTGCATCATTGTGGACGTTCTGCCTCTTTTCCTATGCTTTCAATGCAATTCCAGTCTACCTCCTGAAATCGGTTTCCTGCAATTCTGCCCCGCTTTCAAGTCCTCTTGGCAGCCTTACTTCAGTATATTTTTGGACGATAGCTGTCATTTATAACTCTGCAGGTTTGTGAATTACAGTGCCCCTGAGATCCTTTCTTCAACTCGCTTTCTTTTGAGCTGGCCGCAACACCGCAGGATGGCTTCAGGCCCTAATCTGGTTCCGGCACGGCACGCTGAGCCTTTGGTTAATTCCTCTTCCTGGTGGGAAATGAGAGTTAAATTTGCCCGTCCAGACACCTCCAGCTAGTCTCTCATTGGTTCTCGCTATTCCTGTTCATCTTCCGCAGAAATTGCAAACTGGGCCAAACAGGAGGTTAAAGGGACTGACTCTCCAAGTCGGGAGGGTGTTAGTAAAGCGTCTGGAATGTTGCACCCGAGTACCAGGGTACAAAAACTGAGACATATTTGAACACGTCTCCCGATCACATGGTTGATCATACTCTAGGTTCCACATGCATGTTTTAGCTGAAGGAAGAATACCTTAAACCTGGGTAGTTGAAACCCGTGGAATGGGTACCATGCAATATGACTTCAAAGGGTCTTCATTTGCTCACCGAACCTCTCCAATCCTATCACTGCTGCGTTTATGCCCCTGTACACATGCTTGATTCTCTTTCGGAGACATAGCGATCCATAGGTTTTAAGATACTTACTAGTCAGGTACATTCTTAGGCGTTTAATATGCGGTGTTGAGTCCATTTCGTTGAGCAAGGAGTAGCTCTTGTCTATTCCATATTTGGCTTAAGGAACTTTATCTGTGCTCATTTCAATCTCTGGTTTTATGCAGCACCCCAACTCACCTTTCCCCTTAAGCAAGCATAAGTTGGTTTTCTAAATTTGAGACCCTGTTCTGTTCTGTAATTCAGTTCCTGTGTAGCCAAGTTTACATTCCGTGTATTACTGATATCTTATGATGTTTCTTTTTCTGTGTGACTTATTTCAGTTAGAATCATCATACCTGAATCCACTCATTGTGCTGCTAAGGGCCTGATGACATAGATTTCATTGCTGAGTGATATTGCTTTGTAAGTAAATACCACAACTTCTTTATCCATTTTTCACTTTCTGCGATGTTGAACTTGTACTGTAAACGAGGTTCTTGTAAACAGAGGCGTCCCAATGTTTGGGGTGGCTGTGTCTTTTTGATTTTAATTTCCCTAAGCTATAGGACCATAAGTGGAAGTGCCCTAGGCTCTGTTGCTTTGTTTTTTAGATGTTTCAGGAAACACCATACACTTCTCCCGAGTGTCTGTTGGCAATTTACATCCCACCCATCAGCATAACAAGGCTCCCAGTTCTCCATGGCCTGTCCTGCCTTTCTGGATTTTACACTTTTTTCAGATGGCCCTTTTGACCGGGGGGAAGTGAGACTTCATTGTAGTGCAGATTTCCTTTGCAAGCTTGCTTGGTTGGCCAAAAAGGGCGTATGCGTTTTTTCCTGAATATATTCAGGAAAAAACGCATACGCCCTTTTTGGCCAAGTGCATCATTGTGGACGTTCTGCCTCTTTTCCTATGCTTTCAATGCAATTCCAGTCTACCTCCTGAAATCGGTTTCCTGCAATTCTGCCCCGCTTTCAAGTCCTCTTGGCAGCCTTACTTCAGTATATTTTTGGACGATAGCTGTCATTTATAAGTCTGCAGGGTTGTGAATTACAGTGCCCCTGAGCTCCTTTCTTCAACTCGCTTTCTTTTGAGCTGGCCGCAACACCGCAGGATGGCTTCAGGCCCTAATCTTGTTCCGGCACGGCACGCTGAGCCTTTGGTTAATTCCTCTTCCTGGTGGGAAATGAGAGTTAAATTTGCCCGTCCAGACACCTCCAGCTAGTCTCTCATTGGTTCTCGCTATTCCTGTTCATCTTCCGCAGAAATTGCAAACTGGGCCAAACAGGAGGTTAAAGGGACTGACTCTCCAAGTCGGGAGGGTGTTAGTAAAGCGTCTGGAATGTTGCACCCGAGTACCAGGGTACGAAAACTGAGACATATTTGAACACGTCTCCCGATCACATGGTTGATCATACTCTAGGTTCCACATGCATGTTTTAGCTGAAGGAAGAATACCTTAAACCTGGGTAGTTGAAACCCGTGGAATGGGTACCATGCAATATGACTTCAAAGGGTCTTCATTTGCTCACCGAACCTCTCCAATCCTATCACTGCTGCGTTTATGCCCCTGTACACATGCTTGATTCTCTTTCGGAGACATAGCAATCCATAGGTTTTAAGATACTTACTAGTCAGGTACATTCTTAGGCGTTTAATATGCGGTGTTGAGTCCATTTCGTTGAGCAAGGAGTAGCTCTTGTCTATTCCATATTTGGCTTAAGGAACTTTATCTGTGCTCATTTCAATCTCTGGTTTTATGCAGCACCCCAACTCACCTTTCCCCTTAAGCAAGCATAAGTTGGTTTTCTAAATTTGAGACCCTGTTCTGTTCTGTAATTCAGTTCCTGTGTAGCCAAGTTTACATTCCGTGTATTACTGATATCTTATGATGTTTCTTTTTCTGTGTGACTTATTTCAGTTAGAATCATCATACCTGAATCCACTCATTGTGCTGCTAAGGGCCTGATGACATAGATTTCATTGCTGAGTGATATTGCTTTGTAAGTAAATACCACAACTTCTTTATCCATTTTTCACTTTCTGCGATGTTGAACTTGTACTGTAAACGAGGTTCTTGTAAACAGAGGCATCCCAATGTTTGGGGTGGCTGTGTCTTTTTGATTTTAATTTCCCTAAGCTATAGGACCATAAGTGGAAGTGCCCTAGGCTCTGTTGCTTTGTTTTTTAGATGTTTCAGGAAACACCATACACTTCTCCCGAGTGTCTGTTGGCAATTTACATCCCACCCATCAGCATAACAAGGCTCCCAGTTCTCCATGGCCTGTCCTGCCTTTCTGGATTTTACACTTTTTTCAGATGGCCCTTTTGACCGGGGGGAAGTGAGACTTCATTGTAGTGCAGATTTCCTTTGCAAGCTTGCTTGGTTGGCCAAAAAGGGCGTATGCGTTTTTTCCTGAATATATTCAGGAAAAAACGCATACGCCCTTTTTGGCCAAGTGCATCATTGTGGACGTTCTGCCTCTTTTCCTATGCTTTCAATGCAATTCCAGTCTACCTCCTGAAATCGGTTTCCTGCAATTCTGCCCCGCTTTCAAGTCCTCTTGGCAGCCTTACTTCAGTATATTTTTGGACGATAGCTGTCATTTATAACTCTGCAGGTTTGTGAATTACAGTGCCCCTGAGCTCCTTTCTTCAACTCGCTTTCTTTTGAGCTGGCCGCAACACCGCAGGATGGCTTCAGGCCCTAATCTTGTTCCGGCACGGCACGCTGAGCCTTTGGTTAATTCCTCTTCCTGGTGGGAAATGAGAGTTAAATTTGCCCGTCCAGACACCTCCAGCTAGTCTCTCATTGGTTCTCGCTATTCCTGTTCATCTTCCGCAGAAATTGCAAACTGGGCCAAACAGGAGGTTAAAGGGACTGACTCTCCAAGTCGGGAGGGTGTTAGTAAAGCGTCTGGAATGTTGCACCCGAGTACCAGGGTACGAAAACTGAGACATATTTGAACACGTCTCCCGATCACATGGTTGATCAGACTCTAGGTTCCACATGCATGTTTTAGCTGAAGGAAGAATACCTTAAACCTGGGTAGTTGAAACCCGTGGAATGGGTACCATGCAATATGACTTCAAAGGGTCTTCATTTGCTCACCGAACCTCTCCAATCCTATCACTGCTGCGTTTATGCCCCTGTACACATGCTTGATTCTCTTTCGGAGACATAGCAATCCATAGGTTTTAAGATACTTACTAGTCAGGTACATTCTTAGGCGTTTAATATGCGGTGTTGAGTCCATTTCTTTGAGAAAGGAGTAGCTCTTGTCTATTCCATATTTGGCTTAAGGAAATTTATCTGTGCTCATTTCAATCTCTGGTTTTATGCAGCACCCCAACTCACCTTTACCCTTAAGCAAGCATAAGTTGGTTTTCTAAATTTGAGACCCTGTTCTGTTCTGTAATTCAGTTCCTGTGTAGCCAAGTTTACATTCCGTGTATTACTGATATCTTATGATGTTTCTTTTTCTGTGTGACTTATTTCAGTTAGAATCATCATACCTGAATCCACTCATTGTGCTGCTAAGGGCCTGATGACATAGATTTCATTGCTGAGTGATATTGCTTTGTAAGTAAATACCACAACTTCTTTATCCATTTTTCACTTTCTGCGATGTTGAACTTGTACTGTAAACGAGGTTCTTGTAAACAGAGGCGTCCCAAACTTTGGGGTGGCTGTGTCTTTTTGATTTTAATTTCCCTAAGCTATAGGACCATAAGTGGAAGTGCCCTAGGCTCTGTTGCTTTGTTTTTTAGATGTTTCAGGAAACACCATACACTTCTCCCGAGTGTCTGTTGGCAATTTACATCCCGCCCATCAGCATAACAAGGCTCCCAGTTCTCCATGGCCTGTCCTGCCTTTCTGGATTTTACAGTTTTTTCAGATGGCCCTTTTGACCGGGGGGAAGTGAGACTTCATTGTAGTGCAGATTTCCTTTGCAAGCTTGCTTGGTTGGCCAAAAAGGGCGTATGCGTTTTTTCCTGAATATATTCAGGAAAAAACGCATACGCCCTTTTTGGCCAAGTGCATCATTGTGGACGTTCTGCCTCTTTTCCTATGCTTTCAATGCAATTCCAGTCTACCTCCTGAAATTGGTTTCCTGCAATTCTGCCCCGCTTTCAAGTCCTCTTGGCAGCCTTACTTCAGTATATTTTTGGACGATAGCTGTCATTTATAACTCTGCAGGTTTGTGAATTACAGTGCCCCTGTGCTCCTTTCTTTAACTCGCTTTCTTTTGAGCTGGCCGCAACACCGCAGGATGGCTTCAGGCCCTAATCTTGTTCCGGCACGGCACGCTGAGCCTTTGGTTAATTCCTCTTCCTGGTGGGAAATGAGAGTTAAATTTGCCCGTCCAGACACATCCAGCTAGTCTCTCATTGGTTCTCGCTATTCCTGTTCATCTTCCGCAGAAATTGCAAACTGGGCCAAACAGGAGGTTAAAGGGACTGACTCTCCAAGTCGGGAGGGTGTTAGTAAAGCGTCTGGAATGTTGCACCCGAGTACCAGGGTACGAAAACTGAGACATATTTGAACACGTCTCCCGATCACATGGTTGATCAGACTCTAGGTTCCACATGCATGTTTTAGCTGAAGGAAGAATACCTTAAACCTGGGTAGTTGAAACCCGTGGAATGGGTACCATGCAATATGACTTCAGAGGGTCTTCATTTGCTCACCGAACCTCTCCAATCCTATCACTGCTGCGTTTATGCCCCTGTACACATGCTTGATTCTCTTTCGGAGACATAGCAATCCATAGGTTTTAAGATACTTACTAGTCAGGTACATTCTTAGGCATTTAATATGCGGTGTTGAGTCCATTTCGTTGAGCAAGGAGTAGCTCTGGTCTATTCCATATTTGGCTTAAGGAAATTTATCTGTGCTCATTTCAATCTCTGGTTTTATGCAGCACCCCAACTCACCTTTCCCCTTAAGCAAGCATAAGTTGGTTTTCTAAATTTGAGACCCTGTTCTGTTCTGTAATTCAGTTCCTGTGTAGCCAAGTTTACATTCCGTGTATTAGTGATATGTTATGATGTTTCTTTTTCTGTGTGACTTATTTCAGTTAGAATCATCATACCTGAATCCACTCATTGTGCTGCTAAGGGCCTGATGACATAGATTTCATTGCTGAGTGATATTGCTTTGTAAGTAAATACCACAACTTCTTTATCCATTTTTCACTTTCTGCGATGTTGAACTTGTACTGTAAACGAGGTTCTTGTAAACAGAGGCGTCCCAAACTTTGGGGTGGCTGTGTCTTTTTTATTTTAATTTCCCTAAGCTATAGGACCATAAGTGGAAGTGCCCTAGGCTCTGTTGCTTTGTTTTTTAGATGTTTCAGGAAACACCATACACTTCTCCCGAGTGTCTGTTGGCAATTTACATCCCGCCCATCAGCATAACAAGGCTCCCAGTTCTCCATGGCCTGTCCTGCCTTTCTGGATTTTACACGTTTTTCATATGGCCCTTTTGACCGGGGGGATGTGAGACTTCATTGTAGTGCAGATTTCCTTTGCAAGCTTGCTTGGTTGGCCAAAAAGGGCGTATGCGTTTTTTCCTGAATGTATTCAGGAAAAAACGCATACGCCCTTTTTGGCGAAGTGCATCATTGTGGACGTTCTGCCTCTTTTCCTATGCTTTCAATGCAATTCCAGTCTACCTCCTGAAATCAGTTTCCTGCAATTCTGCCCCGCTTTCAAGTCCTCTTGGCAGCCTTACTTCAGTATATTTTTGGACGATAGCTCTCATTTATAACTCTGCAGGTTTGTGAATTACAGTGCCCCTGAGCTCCTTTCTTCAACTCGCTTTCTTTTGAGCTGGCCGCAACACCGCAGGATGGCTTCAGGCCCTAATCTGGTTCCGGCACGGCACGCTGAGCCTTTGGTTAATTCCTCTTCCTGGTGGGAAATGAGAGTAAAATTTGCCCGTCCAGACACCTCCAGCTAGTCTCTCATTGGTTCTCGCTATTCCTGTTCATCTTCTGCAGAAATTGCAAACTGGGCCAAACAGGAGGTTAAAGGGACTGACTCTCCAAGTCGGGAGGGTGTTAGTAAAGCGTCTGGAATGTTGCACCCGAGTACCAGGGTACGAAAACTGAGACATATTTGAACACGTCTCCCGATCACATGGTTGATCATACTCTAGGTTCCACATGAATGTTTTAGCTGAAGGAAGAATACCTTAAACCTGGGTAGTTGAAACCCGTGGAATGGGTACCATGCAATATGACTTCAAAGGGTCTTCATTTGCTCACCGAACCTCTCCAATCCTATCACTGCTGCATTTATGCCCCTGTACACACGCTTGATTCTCTTTCGGAGACATAGCAATCCCTAGGTTTTAAGATACTTACTAGTCAGGTACATTCTTAGGCGTTTAATATGGGGTGTTGAGTCCATTTCGTTGAGCAAGGAGTAGCTCTTGTCTATTCCATATTTGGCTTAAGGAACTTTATCTGTGCTCATTTCAATCTCTGGTTTTATGCAGCACCCCAACTCACCTTTCCCCTTAAGCAAGCATAAGTTGGTTTTCTAAATTTGAGACCCTGTTCTGTTCTGTAATTCAGTTCCTGTGTAGCCAAGTTTACATTCCGTGTATTAGTGATATCTTATGATGTTTCTTTTTCTGTGTGACTTATTTCAGTTAGAATCATCGTACCTGAATCCACTCATTGTGCTGCTAAGAGCCTGATGACATAGATTTCATTGCTGAGTGATATTGCTTTGTAAGTAAATACCACAACTTCTTTATCCATTTTTCACTTTCTGCGATATTGAACTTGTACTGTAAACGAGGTTCTTGTAAACAGAGGCGTCCCAATGTTTGGGGTGGCTGTGTCTTTTTGATTTTAATTTCCCTAAGCTATAGGACCATAAGTGGAAGTGCCCTAGGCTCTGTTGCTTTGTTTTTTAGATGTTTCAGGAAACACCATACACTTCTCCCGAGTGTCTGTTGGCAATTTACATCCCGCCCATCAGCATAACAAGGCTCCCAGTTCTCCATGGCCTGTCCTGCCTTTCTGGATTTTACAGTTTTTTCAGATGGCCCTTTTGACCGGGGGGAAGTGAGACTTCATTGTAGTGCAGATTTCCTTTGCAAGCTTGCTTGGTTGGCCAAAAAGGGCGTATGCGTTTTTTCCTGAATATATTCAGGAAAAAACGCATACGCCCTTTTTGGCCAAGTGCATCATTGTGGACGTTCTGCCTCTTTTCCTATGCTTTCAATGCAATTCCAGTCTACCTCCTGAAATCGGTTTCCTGCAATTCTGCCCCGCTTTCAAGTCCTCTTGGCAGCCTTACTTCAGTATATTTTTGGACGATGGCTGTCATTTATAACTCTGCAGGTTTGTGAATTACAGTGCCCCTGTGCTCCTTTCTTTAACTCGCTTTCTTTTGAGCTGGCCGCAACACCGCAGGATCGCTTCAGGCCCTAATCTTGTTCCGGCACGGCACGCTGAGCCTTTGGTTAATTCCTCTTCCTGGTGGGAAATGAGAGTTAAATTTGCCCGTCCAGACACCTCCAGCTAGTCTCTCATTGGTTCTCGCTATTCCTGTTCATCTTCCGCAGAAATTGCAAACTGGGCCAAACAGGAGGTTAAAGGGACTGACTCTCCAAGTCGGGAGGGTGTTAGTAAAGCGTCTGGAATGTTGCACCCGAGTACCAGGGTACGAAAACTGAGACATATTTGAACACGTCTCCCGATCACATGGTTGATCAGACTCTAGGTTCCACATGCATGTTTTAGCTGAAGGAAGAATACCTTAAACCTGGGTAGTTGAAACCCGTGGAATGGGTACCATGCAATATGACTTCAGAGGGTCTTCATTTGCTCACCGAACCTCTCCAATCCTATCACTGCTGCGTTTATGCCCCTGTACACATGCTTGATTCTCTTTCGGAGACATAGCAATCCATAGGTTTTAAGATACTTACTAGTCAGGTACATTCTTAGGCATTTAATATGCGGTGTTGAGTCCATTTCGTTGAGCAAGGAGTAGCTCTTGTCTATTCCATATTTGGCTTAAGGAACTTTATCTGTGCTCATTTCAATCTCTGGTTTTATGCAGCACCCCAACTCACCTTTCCCCTTAAGCAAGCATAAGTTGGTTTTCTAAATTTGAGACCCTGTTCTGTTCTGTAATTCAGTTCCTGTGTAGCCAAGTTTACATTCCGTGTATTACTGATATCTTATGATGTTTCTTTTTCTGTGTGACTTATTTCAGTTAGAATCATCATACCTGAATCCACTCATTGTGCTGCTAAGGGCCTGATGACATAGATTTCATTGCTGAGTGATATTGCTTTGTAAGTAAATACCACAACTTCTTTATCCATTTTTCACTTTCTGCGATGTTGAACTTGTACTGTAAACGAGGTTCTTGTAAACAGAGGCGTCCCAAACTTTGGGGTGGCTGTGTCTTTTTGATTTTAATTTCCCTAAGCTATAGGACCATAAGTGGAAGTGCCCTAGGCTCTGTTGCTTTGTTTTTTAGATGTTTCAGGAAACACCATACACTTCTCCCGAGTGTCTGTTGGCAATTTACATCCCGCCCATCAGCATAACAAGGCTCCCAGTTCTCCATGGCCTGTCCTGCCTTTCTGGATTTTACACTTTTTTCAGATGGCCCTTTTGACCGGGGGGAAGTGAGACTTCATTGTAGTGCAGATTTCCTTTGCAAGCTTGCTTGGTTGGCCAAAAAGGGCGTATGCGTTTTTTCCTGAATATATTCAGGAAAAAACGCATACGCCCTTTTTGGCCAAGTGCATCATTGTGGACGTTCTGCCTCTTTTCCTATGCTTTCAATGCAATTCCAGTCTACCTCCTGAAATCGGTTTCCTGCAATTCTGCCCCGCTTTCAAGTCCTCTTGGCAGCCTTACTTCAGTATATTTTTGGACGATAGCTGTCATTTATAAGTCTGCAGGGTTGTGAATTACAGTGCCCCTGAGCTCCTTTCTTCAACTCGCTTTCTTTTGAGCTGGCCGCAACACCGCAGGATGGCTTCAGGCCCTAATCTGGTTCCGGCACGGCACGCTGAGCCTTTGGTTAATTCCTCTTCCTGGTGGGAAATGAGAGTTAAATTTGCCCGTCCAGACACCTCCAGCTAGTCTCTCATTGGTTCTCGCTATTCCTGTTCATCTTCCGCAGAAATTGCAAACTGGGCCAAACAGGAGGTTAAAGGGACTGACTCTCCAAGTCGGGAGGGTGTTAGTAAAGCGTCTGGAATGTTGCACCCGAGTACCAGGGTACGAAAACTGAGACATATTTGAACACGTCTCCCGATCACATGGTTGATCATACTCTAGGTTCCACATGCATGTTTTAGCTGAAGGAAGAATACCTTAAACCTGGGTAGTTGAAACCCGTGGAATGGGTACCATGCAATATGACTTCAGAGGGTCTTCATTTGCTCACCAAACTTCTCCAATCCTATCACTGCTGCGTTTATGCCCCTGTACACATGCTTGATTCTCTTTCGGAGACATAGCAATCCATAGGTTTTAAGATACTTACTAGTCAGGTACATTCTTAGGCGTTTAATATGCGGTGTTGTGTCCATTTCGTTGAGCAAGGAGTAGCTCTTGTCTATTCCATATTTGGCTTAAGGAACTTTATCTGTGCTCATTTCAATCTCTGGTTTTATGCAGCACCCCAACTCACCTTTACCCTTAAGCAAGCATAAGTTGGTTTTCTAAATTTGAGACCCTGTTCTGTTCTGTAATTCAGTTCCTGTGTAGCCAAGTTTACATTCCGTGTATTACTGATATCTTTGATGTTTCTTTTTCTGTGTGACTTATTTCAGTTAGAATCATCATACCTGAATCCACTCATTGTGCTGCTAAGGGCCTGATGACATAGATTTCATTGCAGAGTGATATTGCTTTGTAAGTAAATACCACAACTTCTTTATCCATTTTTCACTTTCTGCGATGTTGAACTTGTACTGTAAACGAGGTTCTTGTAAACAGAGGCGTCCCAAACTTTGGGGTGGCTGTGTCTTTTTTATTTTAATTTCCCTAATCTATAGGACCATAAGTTGAAGTGCCCTAGGCTCTGTTGCTTTGTTTTTTAGATGTTTCAGGAAACACCATACACTTCTCCCGAGTGTCTGTTGGCAATTTACATCCCGCCCATCAGCATAACAAGGCTCCCAGTTCTCCATGGCCTGTCCTGCCTTTCTGGATTTTACACTTTTTTCAGATGGCCCTTTTGACCGGGGGGAAGTGAGACTTCATTGTAGTGCAGATTTCCTTTGCAAGGTTGCTTGGTTGGCCAAAAAGGGCATATGCGTTTTTTCCTGAATATATTCAGGAAAAAACGCATACACCCTTTTTGGCCAAGTGCATCATTGTGGACGTTCTGCCTCTTTTCCTATGCTTTCAATGCAATTCCAGTCTACCTCCTGAAATCGGTTTCCTGCAATTCTGCCCCGCTTTCAAGTCCTCTTGGCAGCCTTACTTCAGTATGTTTTTGGATGATAGCTGTCATTTATAACTCTGCAGGTTTGTGAATTACAGTGCCCCTGAGCTCCTTTCTTCAACTCGCTTTCTTGTGAGCTGGCCGCAACACCGCAGGATGGCTTCAGGCCCTAATCTGGTTCCGGCACGGCACGCTGAGCCTTTGGTTAATTCCTCTTCCTGGTGGGAAATGAGAGTTAAATTTGCCCGTCCAGACACCTCCAGCTAGTCTCTCATTGGTTCTCACTATTCCTGTTCATCTTCCGCAGAAATTGCAAACTGGGCCAAACAGGAGGTTAAAGGGACTGACTCTCCAAGTCGGGAGGGTGTTAGTAAAGCGTCTGGAATGTTGCACCCGAGTACCAGGGTACGAAAACTGAGACATATTTGAACACGTCTCCCGATCACATGGTTGATCATACTCTAGGTTCCACATGCATGTTTTACCTGAAGGAAGAATACCTTAAACCTGGGTAGTTGAAACCCGTGGAATGGGTACCATGCAATATGACTTCAAAGGGTCTTCATTTGCTCACCGAACCTCTCCAATCCTATCACTGCTGTGTTTATGCCCCTGTACACATGCTTGATTCTCTTTCGGAGACATAGCAATCCATAGGTTTTAAGATACTTACTAGTCAGGTACATTCTTAGGCGTTTAATATGCGGTGTTGAGTCCATTTCTTTGAGCAAGGAGTAGCTCTTGTCTATTCCATATTTGGCTTAAGGAAATTTATCTGTGCTCATTTCAATCTCTGGTTTTATGCAGCACCCCAACTCACCTTTACCCTTAAGCAAGCATAAGTTGGTTTTCTAAATTTGAGACCCTGTTCTGTTCTGTAATTCAGTTCCTGTGTAGCCAAGTTTACATTCCGTGTATTACTGATATCTTATGATGTTTCTTTTTCTGTGTGACTTATTTCAGTTAGAATCATCATACCTGAATCCACTCATTGTGCTGCTAAGGGCCTGATGACATAGATTTCATTGCTGAGTGATATTGCTTTGTAAGTAAATACCACAACTTCTTTATCCATTTTTCACTTTCTGCGATGTTGAACTTGTACTGTAAACGAGGTTCTTGTAAACAGAGGCGTCCCAATGTTTGGGGTGGCTGTGTCTTTTTGATTTTAATTTCCCTAAGCTATAGGACCATAAGTGGAAGTGCCCTAGGCTCTGTTGCTTTGTTTTTTAGATGTTTCAGGAAACACCATACACTTCTCCCGAGTGTCTGTTGGCAATTTACATCCCGCCCATCAGCATAACAAGGCTCCCAGTTCTCCATGGCCTGTCCTGCCTTTCTGGATTTTACACTTTTTTCAGATGGCCCTTTTGACCGGGGGGAAGTGAGACTTCATTGTAGTGCAGATTTCCTTTGCAAGCTTGCTTGGTTGGCCAAAAAGGGCGTATGCGTTTTTTCCTGAATATATTCAGGAAAAAACGCATACGCCCTTTTTGGCCAAGTGCATCATTGTGGACGTTCTGCCTCTTTTCCTATGCTTTCAATGCAATTCCAGTCTACCTCCTGAAATCGGTTTCCTGCAATTCTGCCCCGCTTTCAAGTCCTCTTGGCAGCCTTACTTCAGTATATTTTTGGACGATAGCTGTCATTTATAACTCTGCAGGTTTGTGAATTACAGTGCCCCTGTGCTCCTTTCTTTAACTCGCTTTCTTTTGAGCTGGCCGCAACACCGCAGGATGGCTTCAGGCCCTAATCTTGTTCCGGCACGGCACGCTGAGCCTTTGGTTAATTCCTCTTCCTGGTGGGAAATGAGAGTTAAATTTGCCCGTCCAGACACCTCCAGCTAGTCTCTCATTGGTTCTCGCTATTCCTGTTCATCTTCCGCAGAAATTGCAAACTGGGCCAAACAGGAGGTTAAAGGGACTGACTCTCCAAGTCGGGAGGGTGTTAGTAAAGCGTCTGGAATGTTGCACCCGAGTACCAGGGTACGAAAACTGAGACATATTTGAACACGTCTCCCGATCACATGGTTGATCAGACTCTAGGTTCCACATGCATGTTTTAGCTGAAGGAAGAATACCTTAAACCTGGGTAGTTGAAACCCGTGGAATGGGTACCATGCAATATGACTTCAGAGGGTCTTCATTTGCTCACCGAACCTCTCCAATCCTATCACTGCTGCGTTTATGCCCCTGTACACATGCTTGATTCTCTTTCGGAGACATAGCAATCCATAGGTTTTAAGATACTTACTAGTCAGGTACATTCTTAGGCATTTAATATGCGGTGTTGAGTCCATTTCGTTGAGCAAGGAGTAGCTCTTGTCTATTCCATATTTGGCTTAAGGAACTTTATCTGTGCTCATTTCAATCTCTGGTTTTATGCAGCACCCCAACTCACCTTTCCCCTTAAGCAAGCATAAGTTGGTTTTCTAAATTTGAGACCCTGTTTTGTTCTGTAATTCAGTTCCTGTGTAGCCAAGTTTACATTCCGTGTATTACTGATATCTTATGATGTTTCTTTTTCTGTGTGACTTATTTCAGTTAGAATCATCATACCTGAATCCACTCATTGTGCTGCTAAGGGCCTGATGACATAGATTTCATTGCTGAGTGATATTGCTTTGTAAGTAAATACCACAACTTCTTTATCCATTTTTCACTTTCTGCGATGTTGAACTTGTACTGTAAACGAGGTTCTTGTAAACAGAGGCGTCCCAAACTTTGGGGTGGCTGTGTCTTTTTGATTTTAATTTCCCTAAGCTATAGGACCATAAGTGGAAGTGCCCTAGGCTCTGTTGCTTTGTTTTTTAGATGTTTCAGGAAACACCATACACTTCTCCCGAGTGTCTGTTGGCAATTTACATCCCGCCCATCAGCATAACAAGGCTCCCAGTTCTCCATGGCCTGTCCTGCCTTTCTGGATTTTACACGTTTTTCATATGGCCCTTTTGACCGGGGGGAAGTGAGACTTCATTGTAGTGCAGATTTCATTTGCACGTTTGCTTGGTTGGCCAAAAAGGGCGTATGCGTTTTTTCCTGAATGTATTCAGGAAAAAACGCATACGCCCTTTTTGGCGAAGTGCATCATTGTGGACGTTCTGCCTCTTTTCCTATGCTTTCAATGCAATTCCAGTCTACCTCCTGAAATCAGTTTCCTGCAATTCTGCCCCGCTTTCAAGTCCTCTTGGCAGCCTTACTTCAGTATATTTTTGGACGATAGCTCTCATTTATAACTCTGCAGGTTTGTGAATTACAGTGCCCCTGAGCTCCTTTCTTCAACTCGCTTTCTTTTGAGCTGGCCGCAACACCGCAGGATGGCTTCAGGCCCTAATCTGGTTCCGGCACGGCACGCTGAGCCTTTGGTTAATTCCTCTTCCTGGTGGGAAATGAGAGTAAAATTTGCCCGTCCAGACACCTCCAGCTAGTCTCTCATTGGTTCTCGCTATTCCTGTTCATCTTCTGCAGAAATTGCAAACTGGGCCAAACAGGAGGTTAAAGGGACTGACTCTCCAAGTCGGGAGGGTGTTAGTAAAGCGTCTGGAATGTTGCACCCGAGTACCAGGGTACGAAAACTGAGACATATTTGAACACGTCTCCCGATCACATGGTTGATCAGACTCTAGGTTCCACATGCATGTTTTACCTGAAGGAAGAATACCTTAAACCTGGGTAGTTGAAACCCGTGGAATGGGTACCATGCAATATGACTTCAAAGGGTCTTCATTTGCTCACCGAACCTCTCCAATCCTATCACTGCTGTGTTTATGCCCCTGTACACATGCTTGATTCTCTTTCGGAGACATAGCAATCCATAGGTTTTAAGATACTTACTAGTCAGGTACATTCTTAGGCGTTAAATATGCGGTGTTGAGTCCATTTCTTTGAGCAAGGAGTAGCTCTTGTCTATTCCATATTTGGCTTAAGGAAATTTATCTGTGCTCATTTCAATCTCTGGTTTTATGCAGCACCCCAACTCACCTTTACCCTTAAGCAAGCATAAGTTGGTTTTCTAAATTTGAGACCCTGTTCTGTTCTGTAATTCAGTTCCTGTGTAGCCAAGTTTACATTCCGTGTATTACTGATATCTTATGATGTTTCTTTTTCTGTGTGACTTATTTCAGTTAGAATCATCATACCTGAATCCACTCATTGTGCTGCTAAGGGCCTGATGACATAGATTTCATTGCTGAGTGATATTGCTTTGTAAGTAAATACCACAAATTCTTTATCCATTTTTCACTTTCTGTGATGTTGAACTTGTACTGTAAACGAGGTTCTTGTAAACAGAGGCGTCCCAATGTTTGGGGTGGCTGTGTCTTTTTGATTTTAATTTCCCTAAGCTATAGGACCATAAGTGGAAGTGCCCTAGGCTCTGTTGCTTTGTTTTTTAGATGTTTCAGGAAACACCATACACTTCTCCCGAGTGTCTGTTGGCAATTTACATCCCGCCCATCAGCATAACAAGGCTCCCAGTTCTCCATGGCCTGTCCTGCCTTTCTGGATTTTACACTTTTTTCAGATGGCCCTTTTGACCGGGGGGAAGTGAGACTTCATTGTAGTGCAGATTTCCTTTGCAAGCTTGCTTGGTTGGCCAAAAAGGGCGTATGCGTTTTTTCCTGAATATATTCAGGAAAAAACGCATACGCCCTTTTTGGCCAAGTGCATCATTGTGGACGTTCTGCCTCTTTTCCTATGCTTTCAATGCAATTCCAGTCTACCTCCTGAAATCGGTTTCCTGCAATTCTGCCCCGCTTTCAAGTCCTCTTGGCAGCCTTACTTCAGTATATTTTTGGACGATAGCTGTCATTTATAACTCTGCAGGTTTGTGAATTACAGTGCCCCTGTGCTCCTTTCTTTAACTCGCTTTCTTTTGAGCTGGCCGCAACACTGCAGGATGGCTTCAGGCCCTAATCTTGTTCCGGCACGGCACGCTGAGCCTTTGGTTAATTCCTCTTCCTGGTGGGAAATGAGAGTTAAATTTGCCCGTCCAGACACCTCCAGCTAGTCTCTCATTGGTTCTCGCTATTCCTGTTCATCTTCCGCAGAAATTGCAAACTGGGCCAAACAGGAGGTTAAAGGGACTGACTCTCCAAGTCGGGAGGGTGTTAGTAAAGCGTCTGGAATGTTGCACCCGAGTACCAGGGTACGAAAACTGAGACATATTTGAACACGTCTCCCGATCACATGGTTGATCATACTCTAGGTTCCACATGCATGTTTTAGCTGAAGGAAGAATACCTTAAACCTGGGTAGTTGAAACCCGTGGAATGGGTACCATGCAATATGACTTCAGAGGGTCTTCATTTGCTCACCGAACCTCTCCAATCCTATCACTGCTGCGTTTATGCCCCTGTACACATGCTTGATTCTCTTTCGGAGACATAGCAATCCATAGGTTTTAAGATACTTACTAGTCAGGTACATTCTTAGGCATTTAATATGCGGTGTTGTGTCCATTTCGTTGAGCAAGGAGTAGCTCTTGTCTATTCCATATTTGGCTTAAGGAACTTTATCTGTGCTCATTTCAATCTCTGGTTTTATGCAGCACCCCAACTCACCTTTACCCTTAAGCAAGCATAAGTTGGTTTTCTAAATTTGAGACCCTGTTCTGTTCTGTAATTCAGTTCCTGTGTAGCCAAGTTTACATTCCGTGTATTACTGATATCTTATGATGTTTCTTTTTCTGTGTGACTTATTTCAGTTAGAATCATCATACCTGAATCCACTCATTGTGCTGCTAAGGGCCTGATGACATAGATTTCATTGCTGAGTGATATTGCTTTGTAAGTAAATACCACAACTTCTTTATCCATTTTTCACTTTCTGCGATGTTGAACTTGTACTGTAAACGAGGTTCTTGTAAACAGAGGCGTCCCAAACTTTGGGGTGGCTGTGTCTTTTTGATTTTAATTTCCCTAAGCTATAGGACCATAAGTGGAAGTGCCCTAGGCTCTGTTGCTTTGTTTTTTAGATGTTTCAGGAAACACCATACACTTCTCCCGAGTGTCTGTTGGCAATTTACATCCCGCCCATCAGCATAACAAGGCTCCCAGTTCTCCATGGCCTGTCCTGCCTTTCTGGATTTTACACTTTTTTCAGATGGCCCTTTTGACCGGGGGGAAGTGAGACTTCATTGTAGTGCAGATTTCCTTTGCAAGCTTGCTTGGTTGGCCAAAAAGGGCGTATGCGTTTTTTCCTGAATATATTCAGGAAAAAACGCATACGCCCTTTTTGGCCAAGTGCATCATTGTGGACGTTCTGCCTCTTTTCCTATGCTTTCAATGCAATTCCAGTCTACCTCCTGAAATCGGTTTCCTGCAATTCTGCCCCGCTTTCAAGTCCTCTTGGCAGCCTTACTTCAGTATATTTTTGGACGATAGCTGTCATTTATAACTCTGCAGGTTTGTGAATTACAGTGCCCCTGAGCTCCTTTCTTCAACTCGCTTTCTTTTGAGCTGGCCGCAACACCGCAGGATGGCTTCAGGCCCTAATCTGGTTCCGGCACGGCACGCTGAGCCTTTGGTTAATTCCTCTTCCTGGTGGGAAATGAGAGTTAAATTTGCCCGTTCAGACACCTCCAGCTAGTCTCTCATTGGTTCTTGCTATTCCTGTTCATCTTCCGCAGAAATTGCAAACTGGGCCAAACAGGAGGTTAAAGGGACTGACTCTCCAAGTCGGGAGGGTGTTAGTAAAGCGTCTGGAATGATGCACCCGAGTACCAGGGTACG
This sequence comes from Pseudorca crassidens, assembly GCF_039906515.1. Classification (NCBI taxonomy): domain Eukaryota; kingdom Metazoa; phylum Chordata; class Mammalia; order Artiodactyla; family Delphinidae; genus Pseudorca; species Pseudorca crassidens. Next base: position 108,842 of record NW_027136300.1, read on the forward strand.
AAAACTGAGACATATTTGAACACGTCTCCCGATCACATGGTTGATCAGACTCTAGGTTCCACATGCATGTTTTAGCTGAAGGAAGAATACCTTAAACCTGGGTAGTTGAAACCCGTGGAATGGGTACCATGCAATATGACTTCAAAGGGTCTTCATTTGCTCACCGAACCTCTCCAATCCTATCACTGCTGCGTTTATGCCCCTGTACACATGCTTGATTCTCTTTCGGAGACATAGCAATCCATAGGTTTTAAGATACTTACTAGTCAGGTACATTCTTAGGCATTTAATATGCGGTGTTGAGTCCATTTCGTTGAACAAGAGGTAGCTCTTGTCTATTCCATATTTGGCTTAAGGAACTTTATCTGTGCTCATTTCAATCTCTGGTTTTATGCAGCACCCCAACTCACCTTTACCCTTAAGCAAGCATAAGTTGGTTTTCTAAATTTGAGACCCTGTTCTGTTCTGTAATTCAGTTCTTGTGTAGCCAAGTTTACATTCCGTGTATTACTGATATCTTATGATGTTTCTTTTTCTGTGTGACTTATTTCAGTTAGAATCATCATACCTGAATCCACTCATTGTGCTGCTAAGGGCCTGATGACATAGATTTCATTGCTGAGTGATATTGCTTTGTAAGTAAATACCACAACTTCTTTATCCATTTTTCACTTTCTGCGATGTTGAACTTGTACTGTAAACGAGGTTCTTGTAAACAGAGGCGTCCCAATGTTTGGGGTGGCTGTGTCTTTTTGATTTTAATTTCCCTAAGCTATAGGACCATAAGTGGAAGTGCCCTAGGCTCTGTTGCTTTGTTTTTTAGATGTTTCAGGAAACACCATACACTTCTCCCGAGTGTCTGTTGGCAATTTACATCCCGCCCATCAGCATAACAAGGCTCCCAGTTCTCCATGGCCTGTCCTGCCTTTCTGGATTTTACACTTTTTTCAGATGGCCCTTTTGACCGGGGGGAAGTGAGACTTCATTGTAGTGCAGATTTCCTTTGCAAGCTTGCTTGGTTGGCCAAAAAGGGCGTATGCGTTTTTTCCTGAATATATTCAGGAAAAAACGCATACGCCCTTTTTGGCCAAGTGCATCATTGTGGACGTTCTGCCTCTTTTCCTATGCTTTCAATGCAATTCCAGTCTACCTCCTGAAATCGGTTTCCTGCAATTCTGCCCCGCTTTCAAGTCCTCTTGGCAGCCTTACTTCAGTATATTTTTGGACGATAGCTGTCATTTATAACTCTGCAGGTTTGTGAATTACAGTGCCCCTGAGCTCCTTTCTTCAACTCGCTTTCTTTTGAGCTGGCCGCAACACCGCAGGATGGCTTCAGGCCCTAATCTGGTTCCGGCACGGCACGCTGAGCCTTTGGTTAATTCCTCTTCCTGGTGGGAAATGAGAGTTAAATTTGCCCGTTCAGACACCTCCAGCTAGTCTCTCATTGGTTCTCGCTATTCCTGTTCATCTTCCGCAGAAATTGCAAACTGGGCCAAACAGGAGGTTAAAGGGACTGACTCTCCAAGTCGGGAGGGTGTTAGTAAAGCGTCTGGAATGATGCACCCGAGTACCAGGGTACGAAAACTGAGACATATTTGAACACGTCTCCCGATCACATGGTTGATCATACTCTAGGTTCCACATGCATGTTTTAGCTGAAGGAAGAATACCTTAAACCTGGGTAGTTGAAACCCGTGGAATGGGTACCATGCAATATGACTTCAAAGGGTCTTCATTTGCTCACCGAACCTCTCCAATCCTATCACTGCTGCATTTATGCCCCTGTACACATGCTTGATTCTCTTTCGGAGACATAGCAATCCATAGGTTTTAAGATACTTACTAGTCAGGTACATTCTTAGGCATTTAATATGCGGTGTTGAGTCCATTTCGTTGAACAAGAGGTAGCTCTTGTCTATTCCATATTTGGCTTAAGGAACTTTATCTGTGCTCATTTCAATCTCTGGTTTTATGCAGCACCCCAACTCACCTTTACCCTTAAGCAAGCATAAGTTGGTTTTCTAAATTTGAGACCCTGTTCTGTTCTGTAATTCAGTTCTTGTGTAGCCAAGTTTACATTCCGTGTATTACTGATATCTTATGATGTTTCTTTTTCTGTGTGACTTATTTCAGTTAGAATCATCATACCTGAATCCACTCATTGTGCTGCTAAGGGCCTGATGACATAGATTTCATTGCTGAGTGATATTGCTTTGTAAGTAAATACCACAACTTCTTTATCCATTTTTCACTTTCTGCGATGTTGAACTTGTACTGTAAACGAGGTTCTTGTAAACAGAGGCGTCCCAATGTTTGGGGTGGCTGTGTCTTTTTGATTTTAATTTCCCTAAGCTATAGGACCATAAGTGGAAGTGCCCTAGGCTCTGTTGCTTTGTTTTGTAGATGTTTCAGGAAACACCATACACTTCTCCCGAGTGTCTGTTGGCAATTTACATCCCGCCCATCAGCATAACAAGGCTCCCAGTTCTCCATGGCCTGTCCTGCCTTTCTGGATTTTACACTTTTTTCAGATGGCCCTTTTGACCGGGGGGAAGTGAGACTTCATTGTAGTGCAGATTTCCTTTGCAAGCTTGCTTGGTTGGCCAAAAAGGGCGTATGCGTTTTTTCCTGAATATATTCAGGAAAAAACGCATACGCCCTTTTTGGCCAAGTGCATCATTGTGGACGTTCTGCCTCTTTTCCTATGCTTTCAATGCAATTCCAGTCTACCTCCTGAAATCGGTTTCCTGCAATTCTGCCCCGCTTTCAAGTCCTCTTGGCAGCCTTACTTCAGTATATTTTTGGACGATAGCTGTCATTTATAACTCTGCAGGTTTGTGAATTACAGTGCCCCTGAGCTCCTTTCTTCAACTCGCTTTCTTTTGAGCTGGCCGCAACACCGCAGGATGGCTTCAGGCCCTAATCTGGTTCCAGCACGGCACGTTGAGCCTTTGGTTAATTCCTCTTCCTGGTGGGAAATGAGAGTTAAATTTGCCCGTCCAGACACCTCCAGCTAGTCTCTCATTGGTTCTCGCTATTCCTGTTCATCTTCCGCAGAAATTGCAAACTGGGCCAAACAGGAGGTTAAAGGGACTGACTCTCCAAGTCGGGAGGGTGTTAGTAAAGCGTCTGGAATGTTGCACCCGAGTACCAGGGTACGAAAACTGAGACATATTTGAACACGTCTCCCGATCACATGGTTGATCATACTCTAGGTTCCACATGCATGTTTTAGCTGAAGGAAGAATACCTTAAACCTGGGTAGTTGAAACCCGTGGAATGGGTACCATGCAATATGACTTCAAAGGGTCTTCATTTGCTCACCGAACCTCTCCAATCCTATCACTGCTGCGTTTATGCCCCTGTACACATGCTTGATTCTCTTTCGGAGACATAGCAATCCATAGGTTTTAAGATACTTACTAGTCAGGTACATTCTTAGGCGTTTAATATGCGGTGTTGAGTCCATTTCGTTGAGCAAGGAGTAGCTCTGGTCTATTCCATATTTGGCTTAAGGAAATTTATCTGTGCTCATTTCAATCTCTGGTTTTATGCAGCAACCCAACTCACCTTTCCCCTTAAGCAAGCATAAGTTGGTTTTCTAAATTTGAGACCCTGTTCTGTTCTGTAATTCAGTTCCTGTGTAGCCAAGTTTACATTCCGTGTATTAGTGATATCTTATGATGTTTCTTTTTCTGTGTGACATATTTCAGTTAGAATCATCATACCTGAATCCACTCATTGTGCTGCTAAGGGCCTGATGACATAGATTTCATTGCTGAGTGATATTGCTTTGTAAGTAAATACCACAACTTCTTTATCCATTTTTCACTTTCTGCGATGTTGAACTTGTACTGTAAACGAGGTTCTTGTAAACAGAGGCGTCCCAATGTTTGGGGTGGCTGTGTCTTTTTGATTTTAATTTCCCTAAGCTATAGGACCATAAGTGGAAGTGCCCTAGGCTCTGTTGCTTTGTTTTGTAGATGTTTCAGGAAACACCATACACTTCTCCCGAGTGTCTGTTGGCAATTTACATCCCGCCCATCAGCATAACAAGGCTCCCAGTTCTCCATGGCCTGTCCTGCCTTTCTGGATTTTACACTTTTTTCAGATGGCCCTTTTGACCGGGGGGAAGTGAGACTTCATTGTAGTGCAGATTTCCTTTGCAAGCTTGCTTGGTTGGCCAAAAAGGGCGTATGCGTTTTTTCCTGAATATATTCAGGAAAAAACGCATACGCCCTTTTTGGCCAAGTGCATCATTGTGGACGTTCTGCCTCTTTTCCTATGCTTTCAATGCAATTCCAGTCTACCTCCTGAAATCGGTTTCCTGCAATTCTGCCCCGCTTTCAAGTCCTCTTGGCAGCCTTACTTCAGTATATTTTTGGACGATAGCTGTCATTTATAACTCTGCAGGTTTGTGAATTACAGTGCCCCTGAGCTCCTTTCTTCAACTCGCTTTCTTTTGAGCTGGCCGCAACACCGCAGGATGGCTTCAGGCCCTAATCTGGTTCCGGCACGGCACGCTGAGCCTTTGGTTAATTCCTCTTCCTGGTGGGAAATGAGGGTTAAATTTGCCCGTCCAGACACCTCCAGCTAGTCTCTCATTGGTTCTCGCTATTCCTGTTCATCTTCCGCAGAAATTGCAAACTGGTCCAAACAGGAGGTTAAAGGCGCTGACTCTCCAAGTTGGGAGGGTGTTAGTAAAGCGTCTGGAATGTTGCACCCGAGTACCAGGGTACGAAAACTGAGACATATTTGAACACATCTCCCGATCACATGGTTGATCATACTCTAGGTTCCACATGCATGTTTTAGCTGAAGGAAGAATACCTTAAACCTGGGTAGTTGAAACCCGTGGAATGGGTACCATGCAATATGACTTCAAAGGGTCTTCATTTGCTCACCGAACCTCTCCAATCCTATCACTGCTGCGTTTATGGCCCTGTACACATGCTTGATTCTCTTTCGGAGACATAGCAATCCATAGGTTTTAAGATACTTACTAGTCAGGTACATTCTTAGGCATTTAATATGGGGTGTTGAGTCCATTTCGTTGAGCAAGAGGTAGCTCTTGTCTATTCCATATTTGGCTTAAGGAACTTTATCTGTGCTCATTTCAATCTCTGGTTTTATGCAGCACCCCAACTCACCTTTCCCCTTAAGCAAGCATAAGTTGGTTTTCTAAATTTGAGACCCTGTTCTGTTCTGTAATTCAGTTCCTGTGTAGCCAAGTTTACATTCCGTGTATTACTGATATCTTATGATGTTTCTTTTTCTGTGTGACTTTTTCTGTGTGACCATAAGTGGAAGTGCCCTAGGCTCTGTTGCTTTGTTTTTTAGATGTTTCAGGAAACACCATACACTTCTCCCGAGTGTCTGTTGGCAATTTACATCCCGCCCATCAGCATAACAAGGCTCCCAGTTCTCCATGGCCTGTCCTGCCTTTCTGGATTTTACACTTTTTTCAGATGGCCCTTTTGACCGGGGGGAAGTGAGACTTCATTGTAGTGCAGATTTCCTTTGCAAGCTTGCTTGGTTGGCCAAAAAGGACGTATGCGTTTTTTCCTGAATATATTCAGGAAAAAACGCATACGCCCTTTTTGGCCAAGTGCATCATTGTGGACGTTCTGCCTCTTTTCCTATGCTTTCAATGCAATTCCAGTCTACCTCCTGAAATCGGTTTCCTGCAATTCTGCCCCGCTTTCAAGTCCTCTTGGCAGCCTTACTTCAGTATATTTTTGGACGATAGCTGTCATTTATAACTCTGCAGGTTTGTGAATTACAGTGCCCCTGTGCTCCTTTCTTTAACTCGCTTTCTTTTGAGCTGGCCGCAACACTGCAGGATGGCTTCAGGCCCTAATCTTGTTCCGGCACGGCACGCTGAGCCTTTGGTTAATTCCTCTTCCTGGTGGGAAATGAGAGTTAAATTTGCCCGTCCAGACACCTCCAGCTAGTCTCTCATTGGTTCTCGCTATTCCTGTTCATCTTCCGCAGAAATTGCAAACTGGGCCAAACAGGAGGTTAAAGGGACTGACTCTCCAAGTCGGGAGGGTGTTAGTAAAGCGTCTGGAATGTTGCACCCGAGTACCAGGGTACGAAAACTGAGACATATTTGAACACGTCTCCCGATCACATGGTTGATCATACTCTAGGTTCCACATGCATGTTTTAGCTGAAGGAAGAATACCTTAAACCTGGGTAGTTGAAACCCGTGGAATGGGTACCATGCAATATGACTTCAGAGGGTCTTCATTTGCTCACCGAACCTCTCCAATCCTATCACTGCTGCGTTTATGCCCCTGTACACATGCTTGATTCTCTTTCGGAGACATAGCAATCCATAGGTTTTAAGATACTTACTAGTCAGGTACATTCTTAGGCATTTAATATGGGGTGTTGACTCCATTTCGTTGAGCAAGGAGTAGCTCTTGTCTATTCCATATTTGGCTTAAGGAACTTTATCTGTGCTCATTTCAATCTCTGGTTTTATGCAGCACCCCAACTCACCTTTACCCTTAAGCAAGCATAAGTTGGTTTTCTAAATTTGAGACCCTGTTCTGTTCTGTAATTCAGTTCCTGTGTAGCCAAGTTTACATTCCGTGTATTACTGATATCTTATGATGTTTCTTTTTCTGTGTGACTTATTTCAGTTAGAATCATCATACCTGAATCCACTCATTGTGCTGCTAAGGGCCTGATGACATAGATTTCATTGCTGAGTGATATTGCTTTGTAAGTAAATACCACAACTTCTTTATCCATTTTTCACTTTCTGCGATGTTGAACTTGTACTGTAAACGAGGTTCTTGTAAACAGAGGCGTCCCAAACTTTGGGGTGGCTGTGTCTTTTTGATTTTAATTTCCCTAAGCTATAGGACCATAAGTGGAAGTGCCCTAGGCTCTGTTGCTTTGTTTTTTAGATGTTTCAGGAAACACCATACACTTCTCCCGAGTGTCTGTTGGCAATTTACATCCCGCCCATCAGCATAACAAGGCTCCCAGTTCTCCATGGCCTGTCCTGCCTTTCTGGATTTTACACTTTTTTCAGATGGCCCTTTTGACCGGGGGGAAGTGAGACTTCATTGTAGTGCAGATTTCCTTTGCAAGCTTGCTTGGTTGGCCAAAAAGGGCGTATGCGTTTTTTCCTGAATATATTCAGGAAAAAACGCATACGCCCTTTTTGGCCAAGTGCATCATTGTGGACGTTCTGCCTCTTTTCCTATGCTTTCAATGCAATTCCAGTCTACCTCCTGAAATCGGTTTCCTGCAATTCTGCCCCGCTTTCAAGTCCTCTTGGCAGCCTTACTTCAGTATATTTTTGGACGATAGCTGTCATTTATAAGTCTGCAGGGTTGTGAATTACAGTGCCCCTGAGCTCCTTTCTTCAACTCGCTTTCTTTTGAGCTGGCCGCAACACCGCAGGATGGCTTCAGGCCCTAATCTGGTTCCGGCACGGCACGCTGAGCCTTTGGTTAATTCCTCTTCCTGGTGGGAAATGAGAGTTAAATTTGCCCGTCCAGACACCTCCAGCTAGTCTCTCATTGGTTCTCGCTATTCCTGTTCATCTTCCGCAGAAATTGCAAACTGGGCCAAACAGGAGGTTAAAGGGACTGACTCTCCAAGTCGGGAGGGTGTTAGTAAAGCGTCTGGAATGTTGCACCCGAGTACCAGGGTACGAAAACTGAGACATATTTGAACACGTCTCCCGATCACATGGTTGATCATACTCTAGGTTCCACATGCATGTTTTAGCTGAAGGAAGAATACCTTAAACCTGGGTAGTTGAAACCCGTGGAATGGGTACCATGCAATATGACTTCAGAGGGTCTTCATTTGCTCACCAAACTTCTCCAATCCTATCACTGCTGCGTTTATGCCCCTGTACACATGCTTGATTCTCTTTCGGAGACATAGCAATCCATAGGTTTTAAGATACTTACTAGTCAGGTACATTCTTAGGCGTTTAATATGCGGTGTTGTGTCCATTTCGTTGAGCAAGGAGTAGCTCTTGTCTATTCCATATTTGGCTTAAGGAACTTTATCTGTGCTCATTTCAATCTCTGGTTTTATGCAGCACCCCAACTCACCTTTCCCCTTAAGCAAGCATAAGTTGGTTTTCTAAATTTGAGACCCTGTTCTGTTCTGTAATTCAGTTCCTGTGTAGCCAAGTTTACATTCCGTGTATTACTGATATCTTTGATGTTTCTTTTTCTGTGTGACTTATTTCAGTTAGAATCATCATACCTGAATCCACTCATTGTGCTGCTAAGGGCCTGATGACATAGATTTCATTGCAGAGTGATATTGCTTTGTAAGTAAATACCACAACTTCTTTATCCATTTTTCACTTTCTGCGATGTTGAACTTGTACTGTAAACGAGGTTCTTGTAAACAGAGGCGTCCCAAACTTTGGGGTGGCTGTGTCTTTTTTATTTTAATTTCCCTAATCTATAGGACCATAAGTTGAAGTGCCCTAGGCTCTGTTGCTTTGTTTTTTAGATGTTTCAGGAAACACCATACACTTCTCCCGAGTGTCTGTTGGCAATTTACATCCCGCCCATCAGCATAACAAGGCTCCCAGTTCTCCATGGCCTGTCCTGCCTTTCTGGATTTTACACTTTTTTCAGATGGCCCTTTTGACCGGGGGGAAGTGAGACTTCATTGTAGTGCAGATTTCCTTTGCAAGGTTGCTTGGTTGGCCAAAAAGGGCATATGCGTTTTTTCCTGAATATATTCAGGAAAAAACGCATACACCCTTTTTGGCCAAGTGCATCATTGTGGACGTTCTGCCTCTTTTCCTATGCTTTCAATGCAATTCCAGTCTACCTCCTGAAATCGGTTTCCTGCAATTCTGCCCCGCTTTCAAGTCCTCTTGGCAGCCTTACTTCAGTATATTTTTGGACGATAGCTGTCATTTATAACTCTGCAGGTTTGTGAATTACAGTGCCCCTGTGCTCCTTTCTTTAACTCGCTTTCTTTTGAGCTGGCCGCAACACTGCAGGATGGCTTCAGGCCCTAATCTTGTTCCGGCACGGCACGCTGAGCCTTTGGTTAATTCCTCTTCCTGGTGGGAAATGAGAGTTAAATTTGCCCGTCCAGACACCTCCAGCTAGTCTCTCATTGGTTCTCGCTATTCCTGTTCATCTTCCGCAGAAATTGCAAACTGGGCCAAACAGGAGGTTAAAGGGACTGACTCTCCAAGTCGGGAGGGTGTTAGTAAAGCGTCTGGAATGTTGCACCCGAGTACCAGGGTACGAAAACTGAGACATATTTGAACACGTCTCCCGATCACATGGTTGATCATACTCTAGGTTCCACATGCATGTTTTAGCTGAAGGAAGAATACCTTAAACCTGGGTAGTTGAAACCCGTGGAATGGGTACCATGCAATATGACTTCAGAGGGTCTTCATTTGCTCACCGAACCTCTCCAATCCTATCACTGCTGCGTTTATGCCCCTGTACACATGCTTGATTCTCTTTCGGAGACATAGCAATCCATAGGTTTTAAGATACTTACTAGTCAGGTACATTCTTAGGCATTTAATATGGGGTGTTGACTCCATTTCGTTGAGCAAGGAGTAGCTCTTGTCTATTCCATATTTGGCTTAAGGAACTTTATCTGTGCTCATTTCAATCTCTGGTTTTATGCAGCACCCCAACTCACCTTTACCCTTAAGCAAGCATAAGTTGGTTTTCTAAATTTGAGACCCTGTTCTGTTCTGTAATTCAGTTCCTGTGTAGCCAAGTTTACATTCCGTGTATTACTGATATCTTATGATGTTTCTTTTTCTGTGTGACTTATTTCAGTTAGAATCATCATACCTGAATCCACTCATTGTGCTGCTAAGGGCCTGATGACATAGATTTCATTGCTGAGTGATATTGCTTTGTAAGTAAATACCACAACTTCTTTATCCATTTTTCACTTTCTGCGATGTTGAACTTGTACTGTAAACGAGGTTCTTGTAAACAGAGGCGTCCCAAACTTTGGGGTGGCTGTGTCTTTTTGATTTTAATTTCCCTAAGCTATAGGACCATAAGTGGAAGTGCCCTAGGCTCTGTTGCTTTGTTTTTTAGATGTTTCAGGAAACACCATACACTTCTCCCGAGTGTCTGTTGGCAATTTACATCCCGCCCATCAGCATAACAAGGCTCCCAGTTCTCCATGGCCTGTCCTGCCTTTCTGGATTTTACACTTTTTTCAGATGGCCCTTTTGACCGGGGGGAAGTGAGACTTCATTGTAGTGCAGATTTCCTTTGCAAGCTTGCTTGGTTGGCCAAAAAGGGCGTATGCGTTTTTTCCTGAATATATTCAGGAAAAAACGCATACGCCCTTTTTGGCCAAGTGCATCATTGTGGACGTTCTGCCTCTTTTCCTATGCTTTCAATGCAATTCCAGTCTACCTCCTGAAATCGGTTTCCTGCAATTCTGCCCCGCTTTCAAGTCCTCTTGGCAGCCTTACTTCAGTATATTTTTGGACGATAGCTGTCATTTATAAGTCTGCAGGGTTGTGAATTACAGTGCCCCTGAGCTCCTTTCTTCAACTCGCTTTCTTTTGAGCTGGCCGCAACACCGCAGGATGGCTTCAGGCCCTAATCTGGTTCCGGCACGGCACGCTGAGCCTTTGGTTAATTCCTCTTCCTGGTGGGAAATGAGAGTTAAATTTGCCCGTCCAGACACCTCCAGCTAGTCTCTCATTGGTTCTCGCTATTCCTGTTCATCTTCCGCAGAAATTGCAAACTGGGCCAAACAGGAGGTTAAAGGGACTGACTCTCCAAGTCGGGAGGGTGTTAGTAAAGCGTCTGGAATGTTGCACCCGAGTACCAGGGTACGAAAACTGAGACATATTTGAACACGTCTCCCGATCACATGGTTGATCATACTCTAGGTTCCACATGCATGTTTTAGCTGAAGGAAGAATACCTTAAACCTGGGTAGTTGAAACCCGTGGAATGGGTACCATGCAATATGACTTCAGAGGGTCTTCATTTGCTCACCAAACTTCTCCAATCCTATCACTGCTGCGTTTATGCCCCTGTACACATGCTTGATTCTCTTTCGGAGACATAGCAATCCATAGGTTTTAAGATACTTACTAGTCAGGTACATTCTTAGGCGTTTAATATGCGGTGTTGTGTCCATTTCGTTGAGCAAGGAGTAGCTCTTGTCTATTCCATATTTGGCTTAAGGAACTTTATCTGTGCTCATTTCAATCTCTGGTTTTATGCAGCACCCCAACTCACCTTTCCCCTTAAGCAAGCATAAGTTGGTTTTCTAAATTTGAGACCCTGTTCTGTTCTGTAATTCAGTTCCTGTGTAGCCAAGTTTACATTCCGTGTATTACTGATATCTTTGATGTTTCTTTTTCTGTGTGACTTATTTCAGTTAGAATCATCATACCTGAATCCACTCATTGTGCTGCTAAGGGCCTGATGACATAGATTTCATTGCAGAGTGATATTGCTTTGTAAGTAAATACCACAACTTCTTTATCCATTTTTCACTTTCTGCGATGTTGAACTTGTACTGTAAACGAGGTTCTTGTAAACAGAGGCGTCCCAAACTTTGGGGTGGCTGTGTCTTTTTTATTTTAATTTCCCTAATCTATAGGACCATAAGTTGAAGTGCCCTAGGCTCTGTTGCTTTGTTTTTTAGATGTTTCAGGAAACACCATACACTTCTCCCGAGTGTCTGTTGGCAATTTACATCCCGCCCATCAGCATAACAAGGCTCCCAGTTCTCCATGGCCTGTCCTGCCTTTCTGGATTTTACACTTTTTTCAGATGGCCCTTTTGACCGGGGGGAAGTGAGACTTCATTGTAGTGCAGATTTCCTTTGCAAGGTTGCTTGGTTGGCCAAAAAGGGCATATGCGTTTTTTCCTGAATATATTCAGGAAAAAACGCATACACCCTTTTTGGCCAAGTGCATCATTGTGGACGTTCTGCCTCTTTTCCTATGCTTTCAATGCAATTCCAGTCTACCTCCTGAAATCGGTTTCCTGCAATTCTGCCCCGCTTTCAAGTCCTCTTGGCAGCCTTACTTCAGTATGTTTTTGGACGATAGCTGTCATTTATAACTCTGCAGGTTTGTGAATTACAGTGCCCCTGTGCTCCTTTCTTTAACTCGCTTTCTTTTGAGCTGGCCGCAACACTGCAGGATGGCTTCAGGCCCTAATCTTGTTCCGGCACGGCACGCTGAGCCTTTGGTTAATTCCTCTTCCTGGTGGGAAATGAGAGTTAAATTTGCCCGTCCAGACACCTCCAGCTAGTCTCTCATTGGTTCTCGCTATTCCTGTTCATCTTCCGCAGAAATTGCAAACTGGGCCAAACAGGAGGTTAAAGGGACTGACTCTCCAAGTCGGGAGGGTGTTAGTAAAGCGTCTGGAATGTTGCACCCGAGTACCAGGGTACGAAAACTGAGACATATTTGAACACGTCTCCCGATCACATGGTTGATCATACTCTAGGTTCCACATGCATGTTTTAGCTGAAGGAAGAATACCTTAAACCTGGGTAGTTGAAACCCGTGGAATGGGTACCATGCAATATGACTTCAGAGGGTCTTCATTTGCTCACCGAACCTCTCCAATCCTATCACTGCTGCGTTTATGCCCCTGTACACATGCTTGATTCTCTTTCGGAGACATAGCAATCCATAGGTTTTAAGATACTTACTAGTCAGGTACATTCTTAGGCATTTAATATGGGGTGTTGACTCCATTTCGTTGAGCAAGGAGTAGCTCTTGTCTATTCCATATTTGGCTTAAGGAACTTTATCTGTGCTCATTTCAATCTCTGGTTTTATGCAGCACCCCAACTCACCTTTACCCTTAAGCAAGCATAAGTTGGTTTTCTAAATTTGAGACCCTGTTCTGTTCTGTAATTCAGTTCCTGTGTAGCCAAGTTTACATTCCGTGTATTACTGATATCTTATGATGTTTCTTTTTCTGTGTGACTTATTTCAGTTAGAATCATCATACCTGAATCCACTCATTGTGCTGCTAAGGGCCTGATGACATAGATTTCATTGCTGAGTGATATTGCTTTGTAAGTAAATACCACAACTTCTTTATCCATTTTTCACTTTCTGCGATGTTGAACTTGTACTGTAAACGAGGTTCTTGTAAACAGAGGCGTCCCAAACTTTGGGGTGGCTGTGTCTTTTTGATTTTAATTTCCCTAAGCTATAGGACCATAAGTGGAAGTGCCCTAGGCTCTGTTGCTTTGTTTTTTAGATGTTTCAGGAAACACCATACACTTCTCCCGAGTGTCTGTTGGCAATTTACATCCCGCCCATCAGCATAACAAGGCTCCCAGTTCTCCATGGCCTGTCCTGCCTTTCTGGATTTTACACTTTTTTCAGATGGCCCTTTTGACCGGGGGGAAGTGAGACTTCATTGTAGTGCAGATTTCCTTTGCAAGCTTGCTTGGTTGGCCAAAAAGGGCGTATGCGTTTTTTCCTGAATATATTCAGGAAAAAACGCATACGCCCTTTTTGGCCAAGTGCATCATTGTGGACGTTCTGCCTCTTTTCCTATGCTTTCAATGCAATTCCAGTCTACCTCCTGAAATCGGTTTCCTGCAATTCTGCCCCGCTTTCAAGTCCTCTTGGCAGCCTTACTTCAGTATATTTTTGGACGATAGCTGTCATTTATAAGTCTGCAGGGTTGTGAATTACAGTGCCCCTGAGCTCCTTTCTTCAACTCGCTTTCTTTTGAGCTGGCCGCAACACCGCAGGATGGCTTCAGGCCCTAATCTGGTTCCGGCACGGCACGCTGAGCCTTTGGTTAATTCCTCTTCCTGGTGGGAAATGAGAGTTAAATTTGCCCGTCCAGACACCTCCAGCTAGTCTCTCATTGGTTCTCGCTATTCCTGTTCATCTTCCGCAGAAATTGCAAACTGGGCCAAACAGGAGGTTAAAGGGACTGACTCTCCAAGTCGGGAGGGTGTTAGTAAAGCGTCTGGAATGTTGCACCCGAGTACCAGGGTACGAAAACTGAGACATATTTGAACACGTCTCCCGATCACATGGTTGATCATACTCTAGGTTCCACATGCATGTTTTAGCTGAAGGAAGAATACCTTAAACCTGGGTAGTTGAAACCCGTGGAATGGGTACCATGCAATATGACTTCAGAGGGTCTTCATTTGCTCACCAAACTTCTCCAATCCTATCACTGCTGCGTTTATGCCCCTGTACACATGCTTGATTCTCTTTCGGAGACATAGCAATCCATAGGTTTTAAGATACTTACTAGTCAGGTACATTCTTAGGCGTTTAATATGCGGTGTTGTGTCCATTTCGTTGAGCAAGGAGTAGCTCTTGTCTATTCCATATTTGGCTTAAGGAACTTTATCTGTGCTCATTTCAATCTCTGGTTTTATGCAGCACCCCAACTCACCTTTCCCCTTAAGCAAGCATAAGTTGGTTTTCTAAATTTGAGACCCTGTTCTGTTCTGTAATTCAGTTCCTGTGTAGCCAAGTTTACATTCCGTGTATTACTGATATCTTTGATGTTTCTTTTTCTGTGTGACTTATTTCAGTTAGAATCATCATACCTGAATCCACTCATTGTGCTGCTAAGGGCCTGATGACATAGATTTCATTGCAGAGTGATATTGCTTTGTAAGTAAATACCACAACTTCTTTATCCATTTTTCACTTTCTGCGATGTTGAACTTGTACTGTAAACGAGGTTCTTGTAAACAGAGGCGTCCCAAACTTTGGGGTGGCTGTGTCTTTTTTATTTTAATTTCCCTAATCTATAGGACCATAAGTTGAAGTGCCCTAGGCTCTGTTGCTTTGTTTTTTAGATGTTTCAGGAAACACCATACACTTCTCCCGAGTGTCTGTTGGCAATTTACATCCCGCCCATCAGCATAACAAGGCTCCCAGTTCTCCATGGCCTGTCCTGCCTTTCTGGATTTTACACTTTTTTCAGATGGCCCTTTTGACCGGGGGGAAGTGAGACTTCATTGTAGTGCAGATTTCCTTTGCAAGGTTGCTTGGTTGGCCAAAAAGGGCATATGCGTTTTTTCCTGAATATATTCAGGAAAAAACGCATACACCCTTTTTGGCCAAGTGCATCATTGTGGACGTTCTGCCTCTTTTCCTATGCTTTCAATGCAATTCCAGTCTACCTCCTGAAATCGGTTTCCTGCAATTCTGCCTCGCTTTCAAGTCCTCTTGGCAGCCTTACTTCAGTATGTTTTTGGATGATAGCTGTCATTTATAACTCTGCAGGTTTGTGAATTACAGTGCCCCTGAGCTCCTTTCTTCAACTCGCTTTCTTGTGAGCTGGCCGCAACACCGCAGGATGGCTTCAGGCCCTAATCTGGTTCCGGCACGGCACGCTGAGCCTTTGGTTAATTCCTCTTCCTGGTGGGAAATGAGAGTTAAATTTGCCCGTCCAGACACCTCCAGCTAGTCTCTCATTGGTTCTCACTATTCCTGTTCATCTTCCGCAGAAATTGCAAACTGGGCCAAACAGGAGGTTAAAGGGACTGACTCTCCAAGTCGGGAGGGTGTTAGTAAAGCGTCTGGAATGTTGCACCCGAGTACCAGGGTACGAAAACTGAGACATATTTGAACACGTCTCCCGATCACGTGGTTGATCATACTCTAGGTTCCACATGCATGTTTTACCTGAAGGAAGAATACCTTAAACCTGGGTAGTTGAAACCCGTGGAATGGGTACCATGCAATATGACTTCAAAGGGTCTTCATTTGCTCACCGAACCTCTCCAATCCTATCACTGCTGTGTTTATGCCCCTGTACACATGCTTGATTCTCTTTCGGAGACATAGCAATCCATAGGTTTTAAGATACTTACTAGTCAGGTACATTCTTAGGCGTTTAATATGCGGTGTTGAGTCCATTTCTTTGAGCAAGGAGTAGCTCTTGTCTATTCCATATTTGGCTTAAGGAAATTTATCTGTGCTCATTTCAATCTCTGGTTTTATGCAGCACCCCAACTCACCTTTACCCTTAAGCAAGCATAAGTTGGTTTTCTAAATTTGAGACCCTGTTCTGTTCTGTAATTCAGTTCCTGTGTAGCCAAGTTTACATTCCGTGTATTACTGATATCTTATGATGTTTCTTTTTCTGTGTGACTTATTTCAGTTAGAATCATCATACCTGAATCCACTCATTGTGCTGCTAAGGGCCTGATGACATAGATTTCATTGCTGAGTGATATTGCTTTGTAAGTAAATACCACAACTTCTTTATCCATTTTTCACTTTCTGCGATGTTGAACTTGTACTGTAAACGAGGTTCTTGTAAACAGAGGCGTCCCAATGTTTGGGGTGGCTGTGTCTTTTTGATTTTAATTTCCCTAAGCTATAGGACCATAAGTGGAAGTGCCCTAGGCTCTGTTGCTTTGTTTTTTAGATGTTTCAGGAAACACCATACACTTCTCCCGAGTGTCTGTTGGCAATTTACATCCCGCCCATCAGCATAACAAGGCTCCCAGTTCTCCATGGCCTGTCCTGCCTTTCTGGATTTTACACTTTTTTCAGATGGCCCTTTTGACCGGGGGGAAGTGAGACTTCATTGTAGTGCAGATTTCCTTTGCAAGCTTGCTTGGTTGGCCAAAAAGGGCGTATGCGTTTTTTCCTGAATATATTCAGGAAAAAACGCATACGCCCTTTTTGGCCAAGTGCATCATTGTGGACGTTCTGCCTCTTTTCCTATGCTTTCAATGCAATTCCAGTCTACCTCCTGAAATCGGTTTCCTGCAATTCTGCCCCGCTTTCAAGTCCTCTTGGCAGCCTTACTTCAGTATATTTTTGGACGATAGCTGTCATTTATAACTCTGCAGGTTTGTGAATTACAGTGCCCCTGTGCTCCTTTCTTTAACTCGCTTTCTTTTGAGCTGGCCGCAACACCGCAGGATGGCTTCAGGCCCTAATCTGGTTCCGGCACGGCACGCTGAGCCTTTGGTTAATTCCTCTTCCTGGTGGGAAATGAGAGTAAAATTTGCCCGTCCAGACACCTCCAGCTAGTCTCTCATTGGTTCTCGCTATTCCTGTTCATCTTCTGCAGAAATTGCAAACTGGGCCAAACAGGAGGTTAAAGGGACTGACTCTCCAAGTCGGGAGGGTGTTAGTAAAGCGTCTGGAATGTTGCACCCGAGTACCAGGGTACGAAAACTGAGACATATTTGAACACGTCTCCCGATCACATGGTTGATCATACTCTAGGTTCCACATGAATGTTTTAGCTGAAGGAAGAATACCTTAAACCTGGGTAGTTGAAACCCGTGGAATGGGTACCATGCAATATGACTTCAAAGGGTCTTCATTTGCTCACCGAACCTCTCCAATCCTATCACTGCTGCATTTATGCCCCTGTACACACGCTTGATTCTCTTTCGGAGACATAGCAATCCCTAGGTTTTAAGATACTTACTAGTCAGGTACATTCTTAGGCGTTTAATATGGGGTGTTGAGTCCATTTCGTTGAGCAAGGAGTAGCTCTTGTCTATTCCATATTTGGCTTAAGGAACTTTATCTGTGCTCATTTCAATCTCTGGTTTTATGCAGCACCCCAACTCACCTTTCCCCTTAAGCAAGCATAAGTTGGTTTTCTAAATTTGAGACCCTGTTCTGTTCTGTAATTCAGTTCCTGTGTAGCCAAGTTTACATTCCGTGTATTAGTGATATCTTATGATGTTTCTTTTTCTGTGTGACTTATTTCAGTTAGAATCATCGTACCTGAATCCACTCATTGTGCTGCTAAGAGCCTGATGACATAGATTTCATTGCTGAGTGATATTGCTTTGTAAGTAAATACCACAACTTCTTTATCCATTTTTCACTTTCTGCGATGTTGAACTTGTACTGTAAACGAGGTTCTTGTAAACAGAGGCGTCCCAAACTTTGGGGTGGCTGTGTCTTTTTGATTTTAATTTCCCTAAGCTATAGGACCATAAGTGGAAGTGCCCTAGGCTCTGTTGCTTTGTTTTTTAGATGTTTCAGGAAACACCATACACTTCTCCCGAGTGTCTGTTGGCAATTTACATCCCGCCCATCAGCATAACAAGGCTCCCAGTTCTCCATGGCCTGTCCTGCCTTTCTGGATTTTACACTTTTTTCAGATGGCCCTTTTGACCGGGGGGAAGTGAGACTTCATTTTAGTGCAGATTTACTTTGCAAGCTTGCTTGGTTGGCCAAAACGGGCGTATGCGTTTTTTCCTGAATATATTCAGGAAAAAACGCATACGCCCTTTTTGGCCAAGTGCATCATTGTGGACGTTCTGCCTCTTTTCCTATGCTTTCAATGCAATTCCAGTCTACCTCCTGAAATCGGTTTCCTGCAATTCTGCCCCGCTTTCAAGTCCTCTTGGCAGCCTTACTTCAGTATATTTTTGGACGATGGCTGTCATTTATAACTCTGCAGGTTTGTGAATTACAGTACCCCTGAGCTCCTTTCTTCAACTCGCTTTCTTTTGAGCTGGCCGCAACACCGCAGGATGGCTTCAGGCCCTAATCTGGTTCCGGCACGGCACGCTGAGCCTTTGGTTAATTCCTCTTCCTGGTGGGAAATGAGAGTTAAATTTGCCCGTCCAGACACCTCCAGCTAGTCTCTCATTGGTTCTGGCTATTCCTGTTCATCTTCTGCAGAAATTGCAAACTGGGCCAAACAGGAGGTTAAAGGGACTGACTCTCCAAGTCGGGAGGGTGTTAGTAAAGCGTCTGGAATGTTGCACCCGAGTACCAGGGTACGAAAACTGAGACATATTTGAACACGTCTCCCGATCACATGGTTGATCAGACTCTAGGTTCCACATGCATGTTTTACCTGAAGGAAGAATACCTTAAACCTGGGTAGTTGAAACCCGTGGAATGGGTACCATGCAATATGACTTCAAAGGGTCTTCATTTGCTCACCGAACCTCTCCAATCCTATCACTGCTGTGTTTATGCCCCTGTACACATGCTTGATTCTCTTTCGGAGACATAGCAATCCATAGGTTTTAAGATACTTACTAGTCAGGTACATTCTTAGGCGTTAAATATGCGGTGTTGAGTCCATTTCTTTGAGCAAGGAGTAGCTCTTGTCTATTCCATATTTGGCTTAAGGAAATTTATCTGTGCTCATTTCAATCTCTGGTTTTATGCAGCACCCCAACTCACCTTTACCCTTAAGCAAGCATAAGTTGGTTTTCTAAATTTGAGACCCTGTTCTGTTCTGTAATTCAGTTCCTGTGTAGCCAAGTTTACATTCCGTGTATTACTGATATCTTATGATGTTTCTTTTTCTGTGTGACTTATTTCAGTTAGAATCATCATACCTGAATCCACTCATTGTGCTGCTAAGGGCCTGATGACATAGATTTCATTGCTGAGTGATATTGCTTTGTAAGTAAATACCACAAATTCTTTATCCATTTTTCACTTTCTGTGATGTTGAACTTGTACTGTAAACGAGGTTCTTGTAAACAGAGGCGTCCCAATGTTTGGGGTGGCTGTGTCTTTTTGATTTTAATTTCCCTAAGCTATAGGACCATAAGTGGAAGTGCCCTAGGCTCTGTTGCTTTGTTTTTTAGATGTTTCAGGAAACACCATACACTTCTCCCGAGTGTCTGTTGGCAATTTACATCCCGCCCATCAGCATAACAAGGCTCCCAGTTCTCCATGGCCTGTCCTGCCTTTCTGGATTTTACAGTTTTTTCAGATGGCCCTTTTGACCGGGGGGAAGTGAGACTTCATTGTAGTGCAGATTTCCTTTGCAAGCTTGCTTGGTTGGCCAAAAAGGGCGTATGCGTTTTTTCCTGAATATATTCAGGAAAAAACGCATACGCCCTTTTTGGCCAAGTGCATCATTGTGGACGTTCTGTCTCTTTTCCTATGCTTTCAATGCAATTCCAGTCTACCTCCTGAAATCGGTTTCCTGCAATTCTGCCCCGCTTTCAAGTCCTCTTGGCAGCCTTACTTCAGTATATTTTTGGACGATAGCTGTCATTTATAACTCTGCGGGTTTGTGAATTACAGTGCCCCTGTGCTCCTTTCTTTAACTCGCTTTCTTTTGAGCTGGCCGCAACACTGCAGGATGGCTTCAGGCCCTAATCTTGTTCCGGCACGGCACGCTGAGCCTTTGGTTAATTCCTCTTCCTGGTGGGAAATGAGAGTTAAATTTGCCCGTCCAGACACCTCCAGCTAGTCTCTCATTGGTTCTCGCTATTCCTGTTCATCTTCCGCAGAAATTGCAAACTGGGCCAAACAGGAGGTTAAAGGGACTGACTCTCCAAGTCGGGAGGGTGTTAGTAAAGCGTCTGGAATGTTGCACCCGAGTACCAGGGTACGAAAACTGAGACATATTTGAACACGTCTCCCGATCACATGGTTGATCATACTCTAGGTTCCACATGCATGTTTTAGCTGAAGGAAGAATACCTTAAACCTGGGTAGTTGAAACCCGTGGAATGGGTACCATGCAATATGACTTCAAAGGGTCTTCATTTGCTCACCGAACCTCTCCAATCCTATCACTGCTGTGTTTATGCCCCTGTACACATGCTTGATTCTCTTTCGGAGACATAGCAATCCATAGGTTTTAAGATACTTACTAGTCAGGTACATTCTTAGGCGTTAAATATGCGGTGTTGAGTCCATTTCTTTGAGCAAGGAGTAGCTCTTGTCTATTCCATATTTGGCTTAAGGAAATTTATCTGTGCTCATTTCAATCTCTGGTTTTATGCAGCACCCCAACTCACCTTTACCCTTAAGCAAGCATAAGTTGGTTTTCTAAATTTGAGACCCTGTTCTGTTCTGTAATTCAGTTCCTGTGTAGCCAAGTTTACATTCCGTGTATTACTGATATCTTATGATGTTTCTTTTTCTGTGTGACTTATTTCAGTTAGAATCATCATACCTGAATCCACTCATTGTGCTGCTAAGGGCCTGATGACATAGATTTCATTGCTGAGTGATATTGCTTTGTAAGTAAATACCACAAATTCTTTATCCATTTTTCACTTTCTGTGATGTTGAACTTGTACTGTAAACGAGGTTCTTGTAAACAGAGGCGTCCCAATGTTTGGGGTGGCTGTGTCTTTTTGATTTTAATTTCCCTAAGCTATAGGACCATAAGTGGAAGTGCCCTAGGCTCTGTTGCTTTGTTTTTTAGATGTTTCAGGAAACACCATACACTTCTCCCGAGTGTCTGTTGGCAATTTACATCCCGCCCATCAGCATAACAAGGCTCCCAGTTCTCCATGGCCTGTCCTGCCTTTCTGGATTTTACAGTTTTTTCAGATGGCCCTTTTGACCGGGGGGAAGTGAGACTTCATTGTAGTGCAGATTTCCTTTGCAAGCTTGCTTGGTTGGCCAAAAAGGGCGTATGCGTTTTTTCCTGAATATATTCAGGAAAAAACGCATACGCCCTTTTTGGCCAAGTGCATCATTGTGGACGTTCTGTCTCTTTTCCTATGCTTTCAATGCAATTCCAGTCTACCTCCTGAAATCGGTTTCCTGCAATTCTGCCCCGCTTTCAAGTCCTCTTGGCAGCCTTACTTCAGTATATTTTTGGACGATAGCTGTCATTTATAACTCTGCAGGTTTGTGAATTACAGTGCCCCTGTGCTCCTTTCTTTAACTCGCTTTCTTTTGAGCTGGCCGCAACACTGCAGGATGGCTTCAGGCCCTAATCTTGTTCCGGCACGGCACGCTGAGCCTTTGGTTAATTCCTCTTCCTGGTGGGAAATGAGAGTTAAATTTGCCCGTCCAGACACCTCCAGCTAGTCTCTCATTGGTTCTCGCTATTCCTGTTCATCTTCCGCAGAAATTGCAAACTGGGCCAAACAGGAGGTTAAAGGGACTGACTCTCCAAGTCGGGAGGGTGTTAGTAAAGCGTCTGGAATGTTGCACCCGAGTACCAGGGTACGAAAACTGAGACATATTTGAACACGTCTCCCGATCACATGGTTGATCATACTCTAGGTTCCACATGCATGTTTTAGCTGAAGGA
Organism: Pseudorca crassidens; assembly: GCF_039906515.1. Taxonomy (NCBI): domain Eukaryota; kingdom Metazoa; phylum Chordata; class Mammalia; order Artiodactyla; family Delphinidae; genus Pseudorca; species Pseudorca crassidens. Next base: position 130,819 of record NW_027136300.1, read on the forward strand.
AGAATACCTTAAACCTGGGTAGTTGAAACCCGTGGAATGGGTACCATGCAATATGACTTCAGAGGGTCTTCATTTGCTCACCGAACCTCTCCAATCCTATCACTGCTGCGTTTATGCCCCTGTACACATGCTTGATTCTCTTTCGGAGACATAGCAATCCATAGGTTTTAAGATACTTACTAGTCAGGTACATTCTTAGGCATTTAATATGGGGTGTTGACTCCATTTCGTTGAGCAAGGAGTAGCTCTTGTCTATTCCATATTTGGCTTAAGGAACTTTATCTGTGCTCATTTCAATCTCTGGTTTTATGCAGCACCCCAACTCACCTTTACCCTTAAGCAAGCATAAGTTGGTTTTCTAAATTTGAGACCCTGTTCTGTTCTGTAATTCAGTTCCTGTGTAGCCAAGTTTACATTCCGTGTATTACTGATATCTTATGATGTTTCTTTTTCTGTGTGACTTATTTCAGTTAGAATCATCATACCTGAATCCACTCATTGTGCTGCTAAGGGCCTGATGACATAGATTTCATTGCTGAGTGATATTGCTTTGTAAGTAAATACCACAACTTCTTTATCCATTTTTCACTTTCTGCGATGTTGAACTTGTACTGTAAACGAGGTTCTTGTAAACAGAGGCGTCCCAAACTTTGGGGTGGCTGTGTCTTTTTGATTTTAATTTCCCTAAGCTATAGGACCATAAGTGGAAGTGCCCTAGGCTCTGTTGCTTTGTTTTTTAGATGTTTCAGGAAACACCATACACTTCTCCCGAGTGTCTGTTGGCAATTTACATCCCGCCCATCAGCATAACAAGGCTCCCAGTTCTCCATGGCCTGTCCTGCCTTTCTGGATTTTACACTTTTTTCAGATGGCCCTTTTGACCGGGGGGAAGTGAGACTTCATTGTAGTGCAGATTTCCTTTGCAAGCTTGCTTGGTTGGCCAAAAAGGGCGTATGCGTTTTTTCCTGAATATATTCAGGAAAAAACGCATACGCCCTTTTTGGCCAAGTGCATCATTGTGGACGTTCTGCCTCTTTTCCTATGCTTTCAATGCAATTCCAGTCTACCTCCTGAAATCGGTTTCCTGCAATTCTGCCCCGCTTTCAAGTCCTCTTGGCAGCCTTACTTCAGTATATTTTTGGACGATAGCTGTCATTTATAACTCTGCAGGTTTGTGAATTACAGTGCCCCTGAGCTCCTTTCTTCAACTCGCTTTCTTTTGAGCTGGCCGCAACACCGCAGGATGGCTTCAGGCCCTAATCTGGTTCCGGCACGGCACGCTGAGCCTTTGGTTAATTCCTCTTCCTGGTGGGAAATGAGAGTTAAATTTGCCCGTTCAGACACCTCCAGCTAGTCTCTCATTGGTTCTCGCTATTCCTGTTCATCTTCCGCAGAAATTGCAAACTGGGCCAAACAGGAGGTTAAAGGGACTGACTCTCCAAGTCGGGAGGGTGTTAGTAAAGCGTCTGGAATGATGCACCCGAGTACCAGGGTACGAAAACTGAGACATATTTGAACACGTCTCCCAATCACATGGTTGATCAGACTCTAGGTTCCACATGCATGTTTTAGCTGAAGGAAGAATACCTTAAACCTGGGTAGTTGAAACCCGTGGAATGGGTACCATGCAATATGACTTCAAAGGGTCTTCATTTGCTCACCGAACCTCTCCAATCCTATCACTGCTGCGTTTATGCCCCTGTACACATGCTTGATTCTCTTTCGGAGACATAGCAATCCATAGGTTTTAAGATACTTACTAGTCAGGTACATTCTTAGGCATTTAATATGCGGTGTTGAGTCCATTTCGTTGAACAAGAGGTAGCTCTTGTCTATTCCATATTTGGCTTAAGGAACTTTATCTGTGCTCATTTCAATCTCTGGTTTTATGCAGCACCCCAACTCACCTTTACCCTTAAGCAAGCATAAGTTGGTTTTCTAAATTTGAGACCCTGTTCTGTTCTGTAATTCAGTTCCTGTGTAGCCAAGTTTATATTCCGTGTATTACTGATATCTTATGATGTTTCTTTTTCTGTGTGACTTATTTCAGTTAGAATCATCATACCTGAATCCACTCATTGTGCTGCTAAGGGCCTGATGACATAGATTTCATTGCTGAGTGATATTGCTTTGTAAGTAAATACCACAACTTCTTTATCCATTTTTCACTTTCTGCGATGTTGAACTTGTACTGTAAACGAGGTTCTTGTAAACAGAGGCGTCCCAATGTTTGGGGTGGCTGTGTCTTTTTGATTTTAATTTCCCTAAGCTATAGGACCATAAGTGGAAGTGCCCTAGGCTCTGTTGCTTTGTTTTTTAGATGTTTCAGGAAACACCATACACTTCTCCCGAGTGTCTGTTGGCAATTTACATCCCGCCCATCAGCATAACAAGGCTCCCAGTTCTCCATGGCCTGTCCTGTCTTTCTGGATTTTACACTTTTTTCAGATGGCCCTTTTGACCGGGGGGAAGTGAGACTTCATTGTAGTGCAGATTTCCTTTGCAAGCTTGCTTGGTTGGGCAAAAAGGGTGTATGCGTTTTTTCCTGAATATATTCAGGAAAAAACGCATACGCCCTTTTTGGCCAAGGGCATCATTGTGGACGTTCTGCCTCTTTTCCTATGCTTTCAATGCAATTCCAGTCTACCTCCTGAAATCGGTTTCCTGCAATTCTGCCCCGCTTTCAAGTCCTCTTGGCAGCCTTACTTCAGTATATTTTTGGACGATAGCTGTCATTTATAACTCTGCAGGTTTGTGAATTACAGTGCCCCTGTGCTCCTTTCTTTAACTCGCTTTCTTTTGAGCTGGCCGCAACACCGCAGGATGGCTTCAGGCCCTAATCTTGTTCCGGCACGGCACGCTGAGCCTTTGGTTAATTCCTCTTCCTGGTGGGAAATGAGAGTTAAATTTGCCCGTCCAGACACCTCCAGCTAGTCTCTCATTGGTTCTCGCTATTCCTGTTCATCTTCCGCAGAAATTGCAAACTGGGCCAAACAGGAGGTTAAAGGGACTGACTCTCCAAGTCGGGAGGATGTTAGGAAAGCGTCTGGAATGTTGCACCCGAGTACCAGGGTACGAAAACTGAGACATATTTGAACACGTCTCCCGATCACATGGTTGATCATACTCTAGGTTCCACATGCATGTTTTAGCTGAAGGAAGAATACCTTAAACCTGGGTAGTTGAAACCCGTGGAATGGGTACCATGCAATATGACTTCAAAGGGTCTTCATTTGCTCACCGAACCTCTCCAATCCTATCACTGCTGCGTTTATGCCCCTGTACACATGCTTGATTCTCTTTCGGAGACATAGCAATCCATAGGTTTTAAGATACTTACTAGTCAGGTACATTCTTAGGCATTTAATATGCGGTGTTGAGTCCATTTCGTTGAGCAAGGAGTAGCTCTTGTCTATTCCATATTTGGCTTAAGGAACTTTATCTGTGCTCATTTCAATCTCTGGTTTTATGCAGCACCCCAACTCACCTTTCCCCTTAAGCAAGCATAAGTTGGTTTTCTAAATTTGAGACCCTGTTCTGTTCTGTAATTCAGTTCCTGTGTAGCCAAGTTTACATTCCGTGTATTACTGATATCTTATGATGTTTCTTTTTCTGTGTGACTTATTTCAGTTAGAATCATCATACCTGAATCCACTCATTGTGCTGCTAAGGGCCTGATGACATAGATTTCATTGCTGAGTGATATTGCTTTGTAAGTAAATACCACAACTTCTTTATCCATTTTTCACTTTCTGCGATGTTGAACTTGTACTGTAAACGAGGTTCTTGTAAACAGAGGCGTCCCAATGTTTGGGGTGGCTGTGTCTTTTTGATTTTAATTTCCCTAAGCTATAGGACCATAAGTGGAAGTGCCCTAGGCTCTGTTGCTTTGTTTTGTAGATGTTTCAGGAAACACCATACACTTCTCCCGAGTGTCTGTTGGCAATTTACATCCCGCCCATCAGCATAACAAGGCTCCCAGTTCTCCATGGCCTGTCCTGCCTTTCTGGATTTTACACTTTTTTCAGATGGCCCTTTTGACCGGGGGGAAGTGAGACTTCATTGTAGTGCAGATTTCCTTTGCAAGCTTGCTTGGTTGGCCAAAAAGGGCGTATGCGTTTTTTCCTGAATATATTCAGGAAAAAACGCATACGCCCTTTTTGGCCAAGTGCATCATTGTGGACGTTCTGCCTCTTTTCCTATGCTTTCAATGCAATTCCAGTCTACCTCCTGAAATCGGTTTCCTGCAATTCTGCCCCGCTTTCAAGTCCTCTTGGCAGCCTTACTTCAGTATATTTTTGGACGATAGCTGTCATTTATAACTCTGCAGGTTTGTGAATTACAGTGCCCCTGAGCTCCTTTCTTCAACTCGCTTTCTTTTGAGCTGGCCGCAACACCGCAGGATGGCTTCAGGCCCTAATCTGGTTCCGGCACGGCACGCTGAGCCTTTGGTTAATTCCTCTTCCTGGTGGGAAATGAGGGTTAAATTTGCCCGTCCAGACACCTCCAGCTAGTCTCTCATTGGTTCTCGCTATTCCTGTTCATCTTCCGCAGAAATTGCAAACTGGTCCAAACAGGAGGTTAAAGGCGCTGACTCTCCAAGTTGGGAGGGTGTTAGTAAAGCGTCTGGAATGTTGCACCCGAGTACCAGGGTACGAAAACTGAGACATATTTGAACACATCTCCCGATCACATGGTTGATCATACTCTAGGTTCCACATGCATGTTTTAGCTGAAGGAAGAATACCTTAAACCTGGGTAGTTGAAACCCGTGGAATGGGTACCATGCAATATGACTTCAAAGGGTCTTCATTTGCTCACCGAACCTCTCCAATCCTATCACTGCTGCGTTTATGCCCCTGTACACATGCTTGATTCTCTTTCGGAGACATAGCAATCCATAGGTTTTAAGATACTTACTAGTCAGGTACATTCTTAGGCATTTAATATGCGGTGTTGAGTCCATTTCGTTGAGCAAGGAGTAGCTCTTGTCTATTCCATATTTGGCTTAAGGAACTTTATCTGTGCTCATTTCAATCTCTGGTTTTATGCAGCACCCCAACTCACCTTTCCCCTTAAGCAAGCATAAGTTGGTTTTCTAAATTTGAGACCCTGTTCTGTTCTGTAATTCAGTTCTTGTGTAGCCAAGTTTACATTCCGTGTATTACTGATATCTTATGATGTTTCTTTTTCTGTGTGACTTATTTCAGTTAGAATCATCATACCTGAATCCACTCATTGTGCTGCTAAGGGCCTGATGACATAGATTTCATTGCTGAGTGATATTGCTTTGTAAGTAAATACCACAACTTCTTTATCCATTTTTCACTTTCTGCGATGTTGAACTTGTACTGTAAACGAGGTTCTTGTAAACAGAGGCGTCCCAAACTTTGGGGTGGCTGTGTCTTTTTGATTTTAATTTCCCTAAGCTATAGGACCATAAGTGGAAGTGCCCTAGGCTCTGTTGCTTTGTTTTTTAGATGTTTCAGGAAACACCATACACTTCTCCCGAGTGTCTGTTGGCAATTTACATCCCGCCCATCAGCATAACAAGGCTCCCAGTTCTCCATGGCCTGTCCTGCCTTTCTGGATTTTACACTTTTTTCAGATGGCCCTTTTGACCGGGGGGAAGTGAGACTTCATTGTAGTGCAGATTTCCTTTGCAAGCTTGCTTGGTTGGCCAAAAAGGGCGTATGCGTTTTTTCCTGAATATATTCAGGAAAAAACGCATACGCCCTTTTTGGCCAAGTGCATCATTGTGGACGTTCTGCCTCTTTTCCTATGCTTTCAATGCAATTTCAGTCTGCCTCCTGAAATCGGTTTCCTGCAATTCTGCCCCGCTTTCAAGTCCTCTTGGCAGCCTTACTTCAGTATATTTTTGGACGATAGCTGTCATTTATAACTCTGCAGGTTTGTGAATTACAGTGCCCCTGAGCTCCTTTCTTCAACTCGCTTTCTTTTGAGCTGGCCGTAACACCGCAGGACGGCTTCAGGCCCTAATCTGGTTCCGGCACGGCACGCTGAGCCTTTGGTTAATTCCTCTTCCTGGTGGGAAATGAGAGTTAAATTTGCCCGTTCAGACACCTCCAGCTAGTCTCTCATTGGTTCTCGCTATTCCTGTTCATCTTCCGCAGAAATTGCAAACTGGGCCAAACAGGAGGTTAAAGGGAGTGACTCTCCAAATCGGGAGGGTGTTAGTAAAGCGTCTGGAATGTTGTACCCGAGTACCAGGGTACGAAAACTGAGACATATTTGAACACGTCTCCTGATCACATGGTTGATCATACTCTAGGTTGCACATGCATGTTTTAGCTGAAGGAAGAATACCTTAAACCTGGGTAGTTGAAACCCGTGGAATGGGTACCATGCAATATGACTTCAGAGGGTCTTCATTTGCTCACCGAACCTCTCCAATCCTATCACTGCTGCGTTTATGCCCCTGTACACATGCTTGATTCTCTTTCGGAGACATAGCAATCCATAGGTTTTAAGATACTTACTAGTCAGGTACATTCTTAGGCGTTTAATATGCGGTGTTGAGTCCATTTCGTTGAGCAAGAGGTAGCTCTTGTCTATTCCATATTTGGCTTAAGGAACTTTATCTGTGCTCATTTCAATCTCTGGTTTTATGCAGCACCCCAACTCACCTTTACCCTTAAGCAAGCATAAGTTGGTTTTCTAAATTTGAGACCCTGTTCTGTTCTGTAATTCAGTTCCTGTGTAGCCAAGTTTACATTCCGTGTATTACTGATATCTTATGATGTTTCTTTTTCTGTGTGACTTATTTCAGTTAGAATCATCATACCTGAATCCACTCATTGTGCTGCTAAGGGCCTGATGACATAGATTTCATTGCTGAGTGATATTGCTTTGTAAGTAAATACCACAACTTCTTTATCCATTTTTCACTTTCTGCGATGTTGAACTTGTACTGTAAACGAGGTTCTTGTAAACAGAGGCATTCCAATGTTTGGGGTGGCTGTGTCTTTTTGATTTTAATTTCCCTAAGCTATAGGACCATAAGTGGAAGTGCCCTAGGCTCTGTTGCTTTGTTTTTTAGATGTTTCAGGAAACACCATACACTTCTCCCGAGTGTCTGTTGGCAATTTACATCCCGCCCATCAGCATAACAAGGCTCCCAGTTCTCCATGGCCTGTCCTGTCTTTCTGGATTTTACACTTTTTTCAGATGGCCCTTTTGACCGGGGGGAAGTGAGACTTCATTGTAGTGCAGATTTCCTTTGCAAGCTTGCTTGGTTGGCCAAAAAGGGCGTATGCGTTTTTTCCTGAATATATTCAGGAAAAAACGCATACGCCCTTTTTGGCCAAGGGCATCATTGTGGACGTTCTGCCTCTTTTCCTATGCTTTCAATGCAATTCCAGTCTACCTCCTGAAATCGGTTTCCTGCAATTCTGCCCCGCTTTCAAGTCCTCTTGGCAGCCTTACTTCAGTATATTTTTGGACGATAGCTGTCATTTATAACTCTGCAGGTTTGTGAATTACAGTGCCCCTGTGCTCCTTTCTTTAACTCGCTTTCTTTTGAGCTGGCCGCAACACCGCAGGATGGCTTCAGGCCCTAATCTTGTTCCGGCACGGCACGCTGAGCCTTTGGTTAATTCCTCTTCCTGGTGGGAAATGAGAGTTAAATTTGCCCGTCCAGACACCTCCAGCTAGTCTCTCATTGGTTCTCGCTATTCCTGTTCATCTTCCGCAGAAATTGCAAACTGGGCCAAACAGGAGGTTAAAGGGACTGACTCTCCAAGTCGGGAGGATGTTAGTAAAGCGTCTGGAATGTTGCACCCGAGTACCAGGGTACGAAAACTGAGACATATTTGAACACGTCTCCCGATCACATGGTTGATCAGACTCTAGGTTCCACATGCATGTTTTAGCTGAAGGAAGAATACCTTAAACCTGGGTAGTTGAAACCCGTGGAATGGGTACCATGCAATATGACTTCAAAGGGTCTTCATTTGCTCACCGAACCTCTCCAATCCTATCACTGCTGCGTTTATGCCCCTGTACACATGCTTGATTCTCTTTCGGAGACATAGCAATCCATAGGTTTTAAGATACTTACTAGTCAGGTACATTCTTAGGCATTTAATATGCGGTGTTGAGTCCATTTCGTTGAGCAAGGAGTAGCTCTTGTCTATTCCATATTTGGCTTAAGGAACTTTATCTGTGCTCATTTCAATCTCTGGTTTTATGCAGCACCCCAACTCACCTTTACCCTTAAGCAAGCATAAGTTGGTTTTCTAAATTTGAGACCCTGTTCTGTTCTGTAATTCAGTTCCTGTGTAGCCAAGTTTACATTCCGTGTATTACTGATATCTTATGATGTTTCTTTTTCTGTGTGACTTATTTCAGTTAGAATCATCATACCTGAATCCACTCATTGTGCTGCTAAGGGCCTGATGACATAGATTTCATTGCTGAGTGATATTGCTTTGTAAGTAAATACCACAACTTCTTTATCCATTTTTCACTTTCTGCGATGTTGAACTTGTACTGTAAACGAGGTTCTTGTAAACAGAGGCGTCCCAATGTTTGGGGTGGCTGTGTCTTTTTGATTTTAATTTCCCTAAGCTATAGGACCATAAGTGGAAGTGCCCTAGGCTCTGTTGCTTTGTTTTGTAGATGTTTCAGGAAACACCATACACTTCTCCCGAGTGTCTGTTGGCAATTTACATCCCGCCCATCAGCATAACAAGGCTCCCAGTTCTCCATGGCCTGTCCTGCCTTTCTGGATTTTACACTTTTTTCAGATGGCCCTTTTGACCGGGGGGAAGTGAGACTTCATTGTAGTGCAGATTTCCTTTGCAAGCTTGCTTGGTTGGCCAAAAAGGTCGTATGCGTTTTTTCCTGAATATATTCAGGAAAAAACGCATACGCCCTTTTTGGCCAAGTGCATCATTGTGGACGTTCTGCCTCTTTTCCTATGCTTTCAATGCAATTCCAGTCTACCTCCTGAAATCGGTTTCCTGCAATTCTGCCCCGCTTTCAAGTCCTCTTGGCAGCCTTACTTCAGTATATTTTTGGACGATAGCTGTCATTTATAACTCTGCAGGTTTGTGAATTACAGTGCCCCTGTGCTCCTTTCTTTAACTCGCTTTCTTTTGAGCTGGCCGCAACACTGCAGGATGGCTTCAGGCCCTAATCTTGTTCCGGCACGGCACGCTGAGCCTTTGGTTAATTCCTCTTCCTGGTGGGAAATGAGAGTTAAATTTGCCCGTCCAGACACCTCCAGCTAGTCTCTCATTGGTTCTCGCTATTCCTGTTCATCTTCCGCAGAAATTGCAAACTGGGCCAAACAGGAGGTTAAAGGGACTGACTCTCCAAGTCGGGAGGGTGTTAGTAAAGCGTCTGGAATGTTGCACCCGAGTACCAGGGTACGAAAACTGAGACATATTTGAACACGTCTCCCGATCACATGGTTGATCATACTCTAGGTTCCACATGCATGTTTTAGCTGAAGGAAGAATACCTTAAACCTGGGTAGTTGAAACCCGTGGAATGGGTACCATGCAATATGACTTCAGAGGGTCTTCATTTGCTCACCGAACCTCTCCAATCCTATCACTGCTGCGTTTATGCCCCTGTACACATGCTTGATTCTCTTTCGGAGACATAGCAATCCATAGGTTTTAAGATACTTACTAGTCAGGTACATTCTTAGGCATTTAATATGGGGTGTTGACTGCATTTCGTTGAGCAAGGAGTAGCTCTTGTCTATTCCATATTTGGCTTAAGGAACTTTATCTGTGCTCATTTCAATCTCTGGTTTTATGCAGCACCCCAACTCACCTTTACCCTTAAGCAAGCATAAGTTGGTTTTCTAAATTTGAGACCCTGTTCTGTTCTGTAATTCAGTTCCTGTGTAGCCAAGTTTACATTCCGTGTATTACTGATATCTTATGATGTTTCTTTTTCTGTGTGACTTATTTCAGTTAGAATCATCATACCTGAATCCACTCATTGTGCTGCTAAGGGCCTGATGACATAGATTTCATTGCTGAGTGATATTGCTTTGTAAGTAAATACCACAACTTCTTTATCCATTTTTCACTTTCTGCGATGTTGAACTTGTACTGTAAACGAGGTTCTTGTAAACAGAGGCGTCCCAAACTTTGGGGTGGCTGTGTCTTTTTGATTTTAATTTCCCTAAGCTATAGGACCATAAGTGGAAGTGCCCTAGGCTCTGTTGCTTTGTTTTTTAGATGTTTCAGGAAACACCATACACTTCTCCCGAGTGTCTGTTGGCAATTTACATCCCGCCCATCAGCATAACAAGGCTCCCAGTTCTCCATGGCCTGTCCTGCCTTTCTGGATTTTACACTTTTTTCAGATGGCCCTTTTGACCGGGGGGAAGTGAGACTTCATTGTAGTGCAGATTTCCTTTGCAAGCTTGCTTGGTTGGCCAAAAAGGGCGTATGCGTTTTTTCCTGAATATATTCAGGAAAAAACGCATACGCCCTTTTTGGCCAAGTGCATCATTGTGGACGTTCTGCCTCTTTTCCTATGCTTTCAATGCAATTCCAGTCTACCTCCTGAAATCGGTTTCCTGCAATTCTGCCCCGCTTTCAAGTCCTCTTGGCAGCCTTACTTCAGTATATTTTTGGACGATAGCTGTCATTTATAAGTCTGCAGGGTTGTGAATTACAGTGCCCCTGAGCTCCTTTCTTCAACTCGCTTTCTTTTGAGCTGGCCGCAACACCGCAGGATGGCTTCAGGCCCTAATCTGGTTCCGGCACGGCACGCTGAGCCTTTGGTTAATTCCTCTTCCTGGTGGGAAATGAGAGTTAAATTTGCCCGTCCAGACACCTCCAGCTAGTCTCTCATTGGTTCTCGCTATTCCTGTTCATCTTCCGCAGAAATTGCAAACTGGGCCAAACAGGAGGTTAAAGGGACTGACTCTCCAAGTCGGGAGGGTGTTAGTAAAGCGTCTGGAATGTTGCACCCGAGTACCAGGGTACGAAAACTGAGACATATTTGAACACGTCTCCCGATCACATGGTTGATCATACTCTAGGTTCCACATGCATGTTTTAGCTGAAGGAAGAATACCTTAAACCTGGGTAGTTGAAACCCGTGGAATGGGTACCATGCAATATGACTTCAGAGGGTCTTCATTTGCTCACCAAACTTCTCCAATCCTATCACTGCTGCGTTTATGCCCCTGTACACATGCTTGATTCTCTTTCGGAGACATAGCAATCCATAGGTTTTAAGATACTTACTAGTCAGGTACATTCTTAGGCGTTTAATATGCGGTGTTGTGTCCATTTCGTTGAGCAAGGAGTAGCTCTTGTCTATTCCATATTTGGCTTAAGGAACTTTATCTGTGCTCATTTCAATCTCTGGTTTTATGCAGCACCCCAACTCACCTTTCCCCTTAAGCAAGCATAAGTTGGTTTTCTAAATTTGAGACCCTGTTCTGTTCTGTAATTCAGTTCCTGTGTAGCCAAGTTTACATTCCGTGTATTACTGATATCTTTGATGTTTCTTTTTCTGTGTGACTTATTTCAGTTAGAATCATCATACCTGAATCCACTCATTGTGCTGCTAAGGGCCTGATGACATAGATTTCATTGCAGAGTGATATTGCTTTGTAAGTAAATACCACAACTTCTTTATCCATTTTTCACTTTCTGCGATGTTGAACTTGTACTGTAAACGAGGTTCTTGTAAACAGAGGCGTCCCAAACTTTGGGGTGGCTGTGTCTTTTTTATTTTAATTTCCCTAATCTATAGGACCATAAGTTGAAGTGCCCTAGGCTCTGTTGCTTTGTTTTTTAGATGTTTCAGGAAACACCATACACTTCTCCCGAGTGTCTGTTGGCAATTTACATCCCGCCCATCAGCATAACAAGGCTCCCAGTTCTCCATGGCCTGTCCTGCCTTTCTGGATTTTACACTTTTTTCAGATGGCCCTTTTGACCGGGGGGAAGTGAGACTTCATTGTAGTGCAGATTTCCTTTGCAAGGTTGCTTGGTTGGCCAAAAAGGGCATATGCGTTTTTTCCTGAATATATTCAGGAAAAAACGCATACACCCTTTTTGGCCAAGTGCATCATTGTGGACGTTCTGCCTCTTTTCCTATGCTTTCAATGCAATTCCAGTCTACCTCCTGAAATTGGTTTCCTGCAATTCTGCCCCGCTTTCAAGTCCTCTTGGCAGCCTTACTTCAGTATGTTTTTGGATGATAGCTGTCATTTATAACTCTGCAGGTTTGTGAATTACAGTGCCCCTGTGCTCCTTTCTTTAACTCGCTTTCTTTTGAGCTGGCCGCAACACTGCAGGATGGCTTCAGGCCCTAATCTTGTTCCGGCACGGCACGCTGAGCCTTTGGTTAATTCCTCTTCCTGGTGGGAAATGAGAGTTAAATTTGCCCGTCCAGACACCTCCAGCTAGTCTCTCATTGGTTCTCGCTATTCCTGTTCATCTTCCGCAGAAATTGCAAACTGGGCCAAACAGGAGGTTAAAGGGACTGACTCTCCAAGTCGGGAGGGTGTTAGTAAAGCGTCTGGAATGTTGCACCCGAGTACCAGGGTACGAAAACTGAGACATATTTGAACACGTCTCCCGATCACATGGTTGATCATACTCTAGGTTCCACATGCATGTTTTAGCTGAAGGAAGAATACCTTAAACCTGGGTAGTTGAAACCCGTGGAATGGGTACCATGCAATATGACTTCAGAGGGTCTTCATTTGCTCACCGAACCTCTCCAATCCTATCACTGCTGCGTTTATGCCCCTGTACACATGCTTGATTCTCTTTCGGAGACATAGCAATCCATAGGTTTTAAGATACTTACTAGTCAGGTACATTCTTAGGCATTTAATATGGGGTGTTGACTCCATTTCGTTGAGCAAGGAGTAGCTCTTGTCTATTCCATATTTGGCTTAAGGAACTTTATCTGTGCTCATTTCAATCTCTGGTTTTATGCAGCACCCCAACTCACCTTTACCCTTAAGCAAGCATAAGTTGGTTTTCTAAATTTGAGACCCTGTTCTGTTCTGTAATTCAGTTCCTGTGTAGCCAAGTTTACATTCCGTGTATTACTGATATCTTATGATGTTTCTTTTTCTGTGTGACTTATTTCAGTTAGAATCATCATACCTGAATCCACTCATTGTGCTGCTAAGGGCCTGATGACATAGATTTCATTGCTGAGTGATATTGCTTTGTAAGTAAATACCACAACTTCTTTATCCATTTTTCACTTTCTGCGATGTTGAACTTGTACTGTAAACGAGGTTCTTGTAAACAGAGGCGTCCCAAACTTTGGGGTGGCTGTGTCTTTTTGATTTTAATTTCCCTAAGCTATAGGACCATAAGTGGAAGTGCCCTAGGCTCTGTTGCTTTGTTTTTTAGATGTTTCAGGAAACACCATACACTTCTCCCGAGTGTCTGTTGGCAATTTACATCCCGCCCATCAGCATAACAAGGCTCCCAGTTCTCCATGGCCTGTCCTGCCTTTCTGGATTTTACACTTTTTTCAGATGGCCCTTTTGACCGGGGGGAAGTGAGACTTCATTGTAGTGCAGATTTCCTTTGCAAGCTTGCTTGGTTGGCCAAAAAGGGCGTATGCGTTTTTTCCTGAATATATTCAGGAAAAAACGCATACGCCCTTTTTGGCCAAGTGCATCATTGTGGACGTTCTGCCTCTTTTCCTATGCTTTCAATGCAATTCCAGTCTACCTCCTGAAATCGGTTTCCTGCAATTCTGCCCCGCTTTCAAGTCCTCTTGGCAGCCTTACTTCAGTATATTTTTGGACGATAGCTGTCATTTATAAGTCTGCAGGGTTGTGAATTACAGTGCCCCTGAGCTCCTTTCTTCAACTCGCTTTCTTTTGAGCTGGCCGCAACACCGCAGGATGGCTTCAGGCCCTAATCTGGTTCCGGCACGGCACGCTGAGCCTTTGGTTAATTCCTCTTCCTGGTGGGAAATGAGAGTTAAATTTGCCCGTCCAGACACCTCCAGCTAGTCTCTCATTGGTTCTCGCTATTCCTGTTCATCTTCCGCAGAAATTGCAAACTGGGCCAAACAGGAGGTTAAAGGGACTGACTCTCCAAGTCGGGAGGGTGTTAGTAAAGCGTCTGGAATGTTGCACCCGAGTACCAGGGTACGAAAACTGAGACATATTTGAACACGTCTCCCGATCACATGGTTGATCATACTCTAGGTTCCACATGCATGTTTTAGCTGAAGGAAGAATACCTTAAACCTGGGTAGTTGAAACCCGTGGAATGGGTACCATGCAATATGACTTCAGAGGGTCTTCATTTGCTCACCAAACTTCTCCAATCCTATCACTGCTGCGTTTATGCCCCTGTACACATGCTTGATTCTCTTTCGGAGACATAGCAATCCATAGGTTTTAAGATACTTACTAGTCAGGTACATTCTTAGGCGTTTAATATGCGGTGTTGTGTCCATTTCGTTGAGCAAGGAGTAGCTCTTGTCTATTCCATATTTGGCTTAAGGAACTTTATCTGTGCTCATTTCAATCTCTGGTTTTATGCAGCACCCCAACTCACCTTTCCCCTTAAGCAAGCATAAGTTGGTTTTCTAAATTTGAGACCCTGTTCTGTTCTGTAATTCAGTTCCTGTGTAGCCAAGTTTACATTCCGTGTATTACTGATATCTTTGATGTTTCTTTTTCTGTGTGACTTATTTCAGTTAGAATCATCATACCTGAATCCACTCATTGTGCTGCTAAGGGCCTGATGACATAGATTTCATTGCAGAGTGATATTGCTTTGTAAGTAAATACCACAACTTCTTTATCCATTTTTCACTTTCTGCGATGTTGAACTTGTACTGTAAACGAGGTTCTTGTAAACAGAGGCGTCCCAAACTTTGGGGTGGCTGTGTCTTTTTTATTTTAATTTCCCTAATCTATAGGACCATAAGTTGAAGTGCCCTAGGCTCTGTTGCTTTGTTTTTTAGATGTTTCAGGAAACACCATACACTTCTCCCGAGTGTCTGTTGGCAATTTACATCCCGCCCATCAGCATAACAAGGCTCCCAGTTCTCCATGGCCTGTCCTGCCTTTCTGGATTTTACACTTTTTTCAGATGGCCCTTTTGACCGGGGGGAAGTGAGACTTCATTGTAGTGCAGATTTCCTTTGCAAGGTTGCTTGGTTGGCCAAAAAGGGCATATGCGTTTTTTCCTGAATATATTCAGGAAAAAACGCATACACCCTTTTTGGCCAAGTGCATCATTGTGGACGTTCTGCCTCTTTTCCTATGCTTTCAATGCAATTCCAGTCTACCTCCTGAAATCGGTTTCCTGCAATTCTGCCCCGCTTTCAAGTCCTCTTGGCAGCCTTACTTCAGTATGTTTTTGGATGATAGCTGTCATTTATAACTCTGCAGGTTTGTGAATTACAGTGCCCCTGTGCTCCTTTCTTTAACTCGCTTTCTTTTGAGCTGGCCGCAACACTGCAGGATGGCTTCAGGCCCTAATCTTGTTCCGGCACGGCACGCTGAGCCTTTGGTTAATTCCTCTTCCTGGTGGGAAATGAGAGTTAAATTTGCCCGTCCAGACACCTCCAGCTAGTCTCTCATTGGTTCTCGCTATTCCTGTTCATCTTCCGCAGAAATTGCAAACTGGGCCAAACAGGAGGTTAAAGGGACTGACTCTCCAAGTTGGGAGGGTGTTAGTAAAGCGTCTGGAATGTTGCACCCGAGTACCAGGGTACGAAAACTGAGACATATTTGAACACGTCTCCCGATCACATGGTTGATCATACTCTAGGTTCCACATGCATGTTTTAGCTGAAGGAAGAATACCTTAAACCTGGGTAGTTGAAACCCGTGGAATGGGTACCATGCAATATGACTTCAGAGGGTCTTCATTTGCTCACCGAACCTCTCCAATCCTATCACTGCTGCGTTTATGCCCCTGTACACATGCTTGATTCTCTTTCGGAGACATAGCAATCCATAGGTTTTAAGATACTTACTAGTCAGGTACATTCTTAGGCATTTAATATGGGGTGTTGACTCCATTTCGTTGAGCAAGGAGTAGCTCTTGTCTATTCCATATTTGGCTTAAGGAACTTTATCTGTGCTCATTTCAATCTCTGGTTTTATGCAGCACCCCAACTCACCTTTACCCTTAAGCAAGCATAAGTTGGTTTTCTAAATTTGAGACCCTGTTCTGTTCTGTAATTCAGTTCCTGTGTAGCCAAGTTTACATTCCGTGTATTACTGATACCTTATGATGTTTCTTTTTCTGTGTGACTTATTTCAGTTAGAATCATCATACCTGAATCCACTCATTGTGCTGCTAAGGGCCTGATGACATAGATTTCATTGCTGAGTGATATTGCTTTGTAAGTAAATACCACAACTTCTTTATCCATTTTTCACTTTCTGCGATGTTGAACTTGTACTGTAAACGAGGTTCTTGTAAACAGAGGCGTCCCAAACTTTGGGGTGGCTGTGTCTTTTTGATTTTAATTTCCCTAAGCTATAGGACCATAAGTGGAAGTGCCCTAGGCTCTGTTGCTTTGTTTTTTAGATGTTTCAGGAAACACCATACACTTCTCCCGAGTGTCTGTTGGCAATTTACATCCCGCCCATCAGCATAACAAGGCTCCCAGTTCTCCATGGCCTGTCCTGCCTTTCTGGATTTTACACTTTTTTCAGATGGCCCTTTTGACCGGGGGGAAGTGAGACTTCATTGTAGTGCAGATTTCCTTTGCAAGCTTGCTTGGTTGGCCAAAAAGGGCGTATGCGTTTTTTCCTGAATATATTCAGGAAAAAACGCATACGCCCTTTTTGGCCAAGTGCATCATTGTGGACGTTCTGCCTCTTTTCCTATGCTTTCAATGCAATTCCAGTCTACCTCCTGAAATCGGTTTCCTGCAATTCTGCCCCGCTTTCAAGTCCTCTTGGCAGCCTTACTTCAGTATATTTTTGGACGATAGCTGTCATTTATAAGTCTGCAGGGTTGTGAATTACAGTGCCCCTGAGCTCCTTTCTTCAACTCGCTTTCTTTTGAGCTGGCCGCAACACCGCAGGATGGCTTCAGGCCCTAATCTGGTTCCGGCACGGCACGCTGAGCCTTTGGTTAATTCCTCTTCCTGGTGGGAAATGAGAGTTAAATTTGCCCGTCCAGACACCTCCAGCTAGTCTCTCATTGGTTCTCGCTATTCCTGTTCATCTTCCGCAGAAATTGCAAACTGGGCCAAACAGGAGGTTAAAGGGACTGACTCTCCAAGTCGGGAGGGTGTTAGTAAAGCGTCTGGAATGTTGCACCCGAGTACCAGGGTACGAAAACTGAGACATATTTGAACACGTCTCCCGATCACATGGTTGATCATACTCTAGGTTCCACATGCATGTTTTAGCTGAAGGAAGAATACCTTAAACCTGGGTAGTTGAAACCCGTGGAATGGGTACCATGCAATATGACTTCAGAGGGTCTTCATTTGCTCACCAAACTTCTCCAATCCTATCACTGCTGCGTTTATGCCCCTGTACACATGCTTGATTCTCTTTCGGAGACATAGCAATCCATAGGTTTTAAGATACTTACTAGTCAGGTACATTCTTAGGCGTTTAATATGCGGTGTTGTGTCCATTTCGTTGAGCAAGGAGTAGCTCTTGTCTATTCCATATTTGGCTTAAGGAACTTTATCTGTGCTCATTTCAATCTCTGGTTTTATGCAGCACCCCAACTCACCTTTCCCCTTAAGCAAGCATAAGTTGGTTTTCTAAATTTGAGACCCTGTTCTGTTCTGTAATTCAGTT
Organism: Pseudorca crassidens; assembly: GCF_039906515.1. Lineage (NCBI taxonomy): Eukaryota > Metazoa > Chordata > Mammalia > Artiodactyla > Delphinidae > Pseudorca > Pseudorca crassidens. The sequence goes on from NW_027136300.1 coordinate 148,592, forward strand.
CCTGTGTAGCCAAGTTTACATTCCGTGTATTACTGATATCTTTGATGTTTCTTTTTCTGTGTGACTTATTTCAGTTAGAATCATCATACCTGAATCCACTCATTGTGCTGCTAAGGGCCTGATGACATAGATTTCATTGCAGAGTGATATTGCTTTGTAAGTAAATACCACAACTTCTTTATCCATTTTTCACTTTCTGCGATGTTGAACTTGTACTGTAAACGAGGTTCTTGTAAACAGAGGCGTCCCAAACTTTGGGGTGGCTGTGTCTTTTTTATTTTAATTTCCCTAATCTATAGGACCATAAGTTGAAGTGCCCTAGGCTCTGTTGCTTTGTTTTTTAGATGTTTCAGGAAACACCATACACTTCTCCCGAGTGTCTGTTGGCAATTTACATCCCGCCCATCAGCATAACAAGGCTCCCAGTTCTCCATGGCCTGTCCTGCCTTTCTGGATTTTACACTTTTTTCAGATGGCCCTTTTGACCGGGGGGAAGTGAGACTTCATTGTAGTGCAGATTTCCTTTGCAAGGTTGCTTGGTTGGCCAAAAAGGGCATATGCGTTTTTTCCTGAATATATTCAGGAAAAAACGCATACACCCTTTTTGGCCAAGTGCATCATTGTGGACGTTCTGCCTCTTTTCCTATGCTTTCAATGCAATTCCAGTCTACCTCCTGAAATCGGTTTCCTGCAATTCTGCCTCGCTTTCAAGTCCTCTTGGCAGCCTTACTTCAGTATGTTTTTGGATGATAGCTGTCATTTATAACTCTGCAGGTTTGTGAATTACAGTGCCCCTGAGCTCCTTTCTTCAACTCGCTTTCTTGTGAGCTGGCCGCAACACCGCAGGATGGCTTCAGGCCCTAATCTGGTTCCGGCACGGCACGCTGAGCCTTTGGTTAATTCCTCTTCCTGGTGGGAAATGAGAGTTAAATTTGCCCGTCCAGACACCTCCAGCTAGTCTCTCATTGGTTCTCACTATTCCTGTTCATCTTCCGCAGAAATTGCAAACTGGGCCAAACAGGAGGTTAAAGGGACTGACTCTCCAAGTCGGGAGGGTGTTAGTAAAGCGTCTGGAATGTTGCACCCGAGTACCAGGGTACGAAAACTGAGACATATTTGAACACGTCTCCCGATCACATGGTTGATCATACTCTAGGTTCCACATGCATGTTTTACCTGAAGGAAGAATACCTTAAACCTGGGTAGTTGAAACCCGTGGAATGGGTACCATGCAATATGACTTCAAAGGGTCTTCATTTGCTCACCGAACCTCTCCAATCCTATCACTGCTGTGTTTATGCCCCTGTACACATGCTTGATTCTCTTTCGGAGACATAGCAATCCATAGGTTTTAAGATACTTACTAGTCAGGTACATTCTTAGGCGTTTAATATGCGGTGTTGAGTCCATTTCTTTGAGCAAGGAGTAGCTCTTGTCTATTCCATATTTGGCTTAAGGAAATTTATCTGTGCTCATTTCAATCTCTGGTTTTATGCAGCACCCCAACTCACCTTTACCCTTAAGCAAGCATAAGTTGGTTTTCTAAATTTGAGACCCTGTTCTGTTCTGTAATTCAGTTCCTGTGTAGCCAAGTTTACATTCCGTGTATTACTGATATCTTATGATGTTTCTTTTTCTGTGTGACTTATTTCAGTTAGAATCATCATACCTGAATCCACTCATTGTGCTGCTAAGGGCCTGATGACATAGATTTCATTGCTGAGTGATATTGCTTTGTAAGTAAATACCACAACTTCTTTATCCATTTTTCACTTTCTGCGATGTTGAACTTGTACTGTAAACGAGGTTCTTGTAAACAGAGGCGTCCCAATGTTTGGGGTGGCTGTGTCTTTTTGATTTTAATTTCCCTAAGCTATAGGACCATAAGTGGAAGTGCCCTAGGCTCTGTTGCTTTGTTTTTTAGATGTTTCAGGAAACACCATACACTTCTCCCGAGTGTCTGTTGGCAATTTACATCCCGCCCATCAGCATAACAAGGCTCCCAGTTCTCCATTGCGTGTCCTGTCTTTCTGGATTTTACACTTTTTTCAGATGGCCCTTTTGACCGGGGGGAAGTGAGACTTCATTGTAGTGCAGATTTCCTTTGCAAGCTTGCTTGGTTGGCCAAAAAGGGCGTATGCGTTTTTTCCTGAATATATTCAGGAAAAAACGCATACGCCCTTTTTGGCCAAGTGCATCATTGTGGACGTTCTGTCTCTTTTCCTATGCTTTCAATGCAATTCCAGTCTACCTCCTGAAATCGGTTTCCTGCAATTCTGCCCCGCTTTCAAGTCTTCTTGGCAGCCTTACTTCAGTATATTTTTGGACGATAGCTGTCATTTATAACTCTGCAGGTTTGTGAATTACAGTGCCCCTGTGCTCCTTTCTTTAACTCGCTTTCTTTTGAGCTGGCCGCAACACTGCAGGATGGCTTCAGGCCCTAATCTTGTTCCGGCACGGCACGCTGAGCCTTTGGTTAATTCCTCTTCCTGGTGGGAAATGAGAGTTAAATTTGCCCGTCCAGACACCTCCAGCTAGTCTCTCATTGGTTCTCGCTATTCCTGTTCATCTTCCGCAGAAATTGCAAACTGGGCCAAACAGGAGGTTAAAGGGACTGACTCTCCAAGTCGGGAGGGTGTTAGTAAAGCGTCTGGAATGTTGCACCCGAGTACCAGGGTACGAAAACTGAGACATATTTGAACACGTCTCCCGATCACATGGTTGATCATACTCTAGGTTCCACATGCATGTTTTAGCTGAAGGAAGAATACCTTAAACCTGGGTAGTTGAAACCCGTGGAATGGGTACCATGCAATATGACTTCAGAGGGTCTTCATTTGCTCACCGAACCTCTCCAATCCTATCACTGCTGCGTTTATGCCCCTGTACACATGCTTGATTCTCTTTCGGAGACATAGCAATCCATAGGTTTTAAGATACTTACTAGTCAGGTACATTCTTAGGCATTTAATATGGGGTGTTGACTCCATTTCGTTGAGCAAGGAGTAGCTCTTGTCTATTCCATATTTGGCTTAAGGAACTTTATCTGTGCTCATTTCAATCTCTGGTTTTATGCAGCACCCCAACTCACCTTTACCCTTAAGCAAGCATAAGTTGGTTTTCTAAATTTGAGACCCTGTTCTGTTCTGTAATTCAGTTCCTGTGTAGCCAAGTTTACATTCCGTGTATTACTGATATCTTATGATGTTTCTTTTTCTGTGTGACTTATTTCAGTTAGAATCATCATACCTGAATCCACTCATTGTGCTGCTAAGGGCCTGATGACATAGATTTCATTGCTGAGTGATATTGCTTTGTAAGTAAATACCACAACTTCTTTATCCATTTTTCACTTTCTGCGATGTTGAACTTGTACTGTAAACGAGGTTCTTGTAAACAGAGGCGTCCCAAACTTTGGGGTGGCTGTGTCTTTTTGATTTTAATTTCCCTAAGCTATAGGACCATAAGTGGAAGTGCCCTAGGCTCTGTTGCTTTGTTTTTTAGATGTTTCAGGAAACACCATACACTTCTCCCGAGTGTCTGTTGGCAATTTACATCCCGCCCATCAGCATAACAAGGCTCCCAGTTCTCCATGGCCTGTCCTGCCTTTCTGGATTTTACACTTTTTTCAGATGGCCCTTTTGACCGGGGGGAAGTGAGACTTCATTGTAGTGCAGATTTCCTTTGCAAGCTTGCTTGGTTGGCCAAAAAGGGCGTATGCGTTTTTTCCTGAATATATTCAGGAAAAAACGCATACGCCCTTTTTGGCCAAGTGCATCATTGTGGACGTTCTGCCTCTTTTCCTATGCTTTCAATGCAATTCCAGTCTACCTCCTGAAATCGGTTTCCTGCAATTCTGCCCCGCTTTCAAGTCCTCTTGGCAGCCTTACTTCAGTATATTTTTGGACGATAGCTGTCATTTATAACTCTGCAGGTTTGTGAATTACAGTGCCCCTGAGCTCCTTTCTTCAACTCGCTTTCTTTTGAGCTGGCCGCAACACCGCAGGATGGCTTCAGGCCCTAATCTGGTTCCGGCACGGCACGCTGAGCCTTTGGTTAATTCCTCTTCCTGGTGGGAAATGAGAGTTAAATTTGCCCGTTCAGACACCTCCAGCTAGTCTCTCATTGGTTCTCGCTATTCCTGTTCATCTTCCGCAGAAATTGCAAACTGGGCCAAACAGGAGGTTAAAGGGACTGACTCTCCAAGTCGGGAGGGTGTTAGTAAAGCGTCTGGAATGATGCACCCGAGTACCAGGGTACGAAAACTGAGACATATTTGAACACGTCTCCCAATCACATGGTTGATCAGACTCTAGGTTCCACATGCATGTTTTAGCTGAAGGAAGAATACCTTAAACCTGGGTAGTTGAAACCCGTGGAATGGGTACCATGCAATATGACTTCAAAGGGTCTTCAGTTGCTCACCGAACCTCTCCAATCCTATCACTGCTGTGTTTATGCCCCTGTACACATGCTTGATTCTCTTTCGGAGACATAGCAATCCATAGGTTTTAAGATACTTACTAGTCAGGTACATTCTTAGACGTTTAATATGCGGTGTTGAGTCCATTTCGTTGAGCAAGAGGTAGCTCTTGTCTGTTCCATATTTGGCTTAAGGAACTTTATCTGTGCTCATTTCAATCTCTGGTTTTATGCAGCACCCCAACTCACCTTTACCCTTAAGCAAGCATAAGTTGGTTTTCTAAATTTGAGACCCTGTTCTGTTCTGTAATTCAGTTCCTGTGTAGCCAAGTTTACATTCCGTGTATTACTGATATCTTATGATGTTTCTTTTTCTGTGTGACTTATTTCAGTTAGAATCATCATACCTGAATCCACTCATTGTGCTGCTAAGGGCCTGATGACATAGATTTCATTGCTGAGTGATATTGCTTTGTAAGTAAATACCACAAATTCTTTATCCATTTTTCACTTTCTGCGATGTTGAACTTGTACTGTAAACGAGGTTCTTGTAAACAGAGGCGTCCCAATGTTTGGGGTGGCTGTGTCTTTTAGATTTTAATTTCCCTAAGCTATAGGACCATAAGTGGAAGTGCCCTAGGCTCTGTTGCTTTGTTTTTTAGATGTTTCAGGAAACACCATACACTTCTCCCGAGTGTCTGTTGGCAATTTACATCCCGCCCATCAGCATAACAAGGCTCCCAGTTCTCCATGGCCTGTCCTGTCTTTCTGGATTTTACACTTTTTTCAGATGGCCCTTTTGACCGGGGGGAAGTGAGACTTCATTGTAGTGCAGATTTCCTTTGCAAGCTTGCTTGGTTGGCCAAAAAGGGCGTATGCGTTTTTTCCTGAATATATTCAGGAAAAAACGCATACGCCCTTTTTGGCCAAGGGCATCATTGTGGACGTTCTGCCTCTTTTCCTATGCTTTCAATGCAATTCCAGTCTACCTCCTGAAATCGGTTTCCTGCAATTCTGCCCCGCTTTCAAGTCCTCTTGGCAGCCTTACTTCAGTATATTTTTGGACGATAGCTGTCATTTATAACTCTGCAGGTTTGTGAATTACAGTGCCCCTGTGCTCCTTTCTTTAACTCGCTTTCTTTTGAGCTGGCCGCAACACCGCAGGATGGCTTCAGGCCCTAATCTTGTTCCGGCACGGCACGCTGAGCCTTTGGTTAATTCCTCTTCCTGGTGGGAAATGAGAGTTAAATTTGCCCGTCCAGACACCTCCAGCTAGTCTCTCATTGGTTCTCGCTATTCCTGTTCATCTTCCGCAGAAATTGCAAACTGGGCCAAACAGGAGGTTAAAGGGACTGACTCTCCAAGTCGGGAGGATGTTAGTAAAGCGTCTGGAATGTTGCACCCGAGTACCAGGGTACGAAAACTGAGACATATTTGAACACGTCTCCCGATCACATGGTTGATCAGACTCTAGGTTCCACATGCATGTTTTAGCTGAAGGAAGAATACCTTAAACCTGGGTAGTTGAAACCCGTGGAATGGGTACCATGCAATATGACTTCAAAGGGTCTTCATTTGCTCACCGAACCTCTCCAATCCTATCACTGCTGCGTTTATGCCCCTGTACACATGCTTGATTCTCTTTCGGAGACATAGCAATCCATAGGTTTTAAGATACTTACTAGTCAGGTACATTCTTAGGCATTTAATATGCGGTGTTGAGTCCATTTCGTTGAGCAAGGAGTAGCTCTTGTCTATTCCATATTTGGCTTAAGGAACTTTATCTGTGCTCATTTCAATCTCTGGTTTTATGCAGCACCCCAACTCACCTTTACCCTTAAGCAAGCATAAGTTGGTTTTCTAAATTTGAGACCCTGTTCTGTTCTGTAATTCAGTTCCTGTGTAGCCAAGTTTACATTCCGTGTATTACTGATATCTTATGATGTTTCTTTTTCTGTGTGACTTATTTCAGTTAGAATCATCATACCTGAATCCACTCATTGTGCTGCTAAGGGCCTGATGACATAGATTTCATTGCTGAGTGATATTGCTTTGTAAGTAAATACCACAACTTCTTTATCCATTTTTCACTTTCTGCGATGTTGAACTTGTACTGTAAACGAGGTTCTTGTAAACAGAGGCGTCCCAATGTTTGGGGTGGCTGTGTCTTTTTGATTTTAATTTCCCTAAGCTATAGGACCATAAGTGGAAGTGCCCTAGGCTCTGTTGCTTTGTTTTTTAGATGTTTCAGGAAACACCATACACTTCTCCCGAGTGTCTGTTGGCAATTTACATCCCGCCCATCAGCATAACAAGGCTCCCAGTTCTCCATGGCCTGTCCTGCCTTTCTGGATTTTACACTTTTTTCAGATGGCCCTTTTGACCGGGGGGAAGTGAGACTTCATTGTAGTGCAGATTTCCTTTGCAAGCTTGCTTGGTTGGCCAAAAAGGGCGTATGCGTTTTTTCCTGAATATATTCAGGAAAAAACGCATACGCCCTTTTTGGCCAAGTGCATCATTGTGGACGTTCTGCCTCTTTTCCTATGCTTTCAATGCAATTCCAGTCTACCTCCTGAAATCGGTTTCCTGCAATTCTGCCCCGCTTTCAAGTCCTCTTGGCAGCCTTACTTCAGTATATTTTTGGACGATAGCTGTCATTTATAACTCTGCAGGTTTGTGAATTACAGTGCCCCTGAGCTCCTTTCTTCAACTCGCTTTCTTTTGAGCTGGCCGCAACACCGCAGGATGGCTTCAGGCCCTAATCTGGTTCCGGCACGGCACGCTGAGCCTTTGGTTAATTCCTCTTCCTGGTGGGAAATGAGGGTTAAATTTGCCCGTCCAGACACCTCCAGCTAGTCTCTCATTGGTTCTCGCTATTCCTGTTCATCTTCCGCAGAAATTGCAAACTGGTCCAAACAGGAGGTTAAAGGCGCTGACTCTCCAAGTTGGGAGGGTGTTAGTAAAGCGTCTGGAATGTTGCACCCGAGTACCAGGGTACGAAAACTGAGACATATTTGAACACATCTCCCGATCACATGGTTGATCATACTCTAGGTTCCACATGCATGTTTTAGCTGAAGGAAGAATACCTTAAACCTGGGTAGTTGAAACCCGTGGAATGGGTACCATGCAATATGACTTCAAAGGGTCTTCATTTGCTCACCGAACCTCTCCAATCCTATCACTGCTGCGTTTATGGCCCTGTACACATGCTTGATTCTCTTTCGGAGACATAGCAATCCATAGGTTTTAAGATACTTACTAGTCAGGTACATTCTTAGGCATTTAATATGGGGTGTTGAGTCCATTTCGTTGAGCAAGAGGTAGCTCTTGTCTATTCCATATTTGGCTTAAGGAACTTTATCTGTGCTCATTTCAATCTCTGGTTTTATGCAGCACCCCAACTCACCTTTCCCCTTAAGCAAGCATAAGTTGGTTTTCTAAATTTGAGACCCTGTTCTGTTCTGTAATTCAGTTCCTGTGTAGCCAAGTTTACATTCCGTGTATTACTGATATCTTATGATGTTTCTTTTTCTGTGTGACTTTTTCTGTGTGACCATAAGTGGAAGTGCCCTAGGCTCTGTTGCTTTGTTTTTTAGATGTTTCAGGAAACACCATACACTTCTCCCGAGTGTCTGTTGGCAATTTACATCCCGCCCATCAGCATAACAAGGCTCCCAGTTCTCCATGGCCTGTCCTGCCTTTCTGGATTTTACACTTTTTTCAGATGGCCCTTTTGACCGGGGGGAAGTGAGACTTCATTGTAGTGCAGATTTCCTTTGCAAGCTTGCTTGGTTGGCCAAAAAGGACGTATGCGTTTTTTCCTGAATATATTCAGGAAAAAACGCATACGCCCTTTTTGGCCAAGTGCATCATTGTGGACGTTCTGCCTCTTTTCCTATGCTTTCAATGCAATTCCAGTCTACCTCCTGAAATCGGTTTCCTGCAATTCTGCCCCGCTTTCAAGTCCTCTTGGCAGCCTTACTTCAGTATATTTTTGGACGATAGCTGTCATTTATAACTCTGCAGGTTTGTGAATTACAGTGCCCCTGTGCTCCTTTCTTTAACTCGCTTTCTTTTGAGCTGGCCGCAACACTGCAGGATGGCTTCAGGCCCTAATCTTGTTCCGGCACGGCACGCTGAGCCTTTGGTTAATTCCTCTTCCTGGTGGGAAATGAGAGTTAAATTTGCCCGTCCAGACACCTCCAGCTAGTCTCTCATTGGTTCTCGCTATTCCTGTTCATCTTCCGCAGAAATTGCAAACTGGGCCAAACAGGAGGTTAAAGGGACTGACTCTCCAAGTCGGGAGGGTGTTAGTAAAGCGTCTGGAATGTTGCACCCGAGTACCAGGGTACGAAAACTGAGACATATTTGAACACGTCTCCCGATCACATGGTTGATCATACTCTAGGTTCCACATGCATGTTTTAGCTGAAGGAAGAATACCTTAAACCTGGGTAGTTGAAACCCGTGGAATGGGTACCATGCAATATGACTTCAGAGGGTCTTCATTTGCTCACCGAACCTCTCCAATCCTATCACTGCTGCGTTTATGCCCCTGTACACATGCTTGATTCTCTTTCGGAGACATAGCAATCCATAGGTTTTAAGATACTTACTAGTCAGGTACATTCTTAGGCATTTAATATGGGGTGTTGACTCCATTTCGTTGAGCAAGGAGTAGCTCTTGTCTATTCCATATTTGGCTTAAGGAACTTTATCTGTGCTCATTTCAATCTCTGGTTTTATGCAGCACCCCAACTCACCTTTACCCTTAAGCAAGCATAAGTTGGTTTTCTAAATTTGAGACCCTGTTCTGTTCTGTAATTCAGTTCCTGTGTAGCCAAGTTTACATTCCGTGTATTACTGATATCTTATGATGTTTCTTTTTCTGTGTGACTTATTTCAGTTAGAATCATCATACCTGAATCCACTCATTGTGCTGCTAAGGGCCTGATGACATAGATTTCATTGCTGAGTGATATTGCTTTGTAAGTAAATACCACAACTTCTTTATCCATTTTTCACTTTCTGCGATGTTGAACTTGTACTGTAAACGAGGTTCTTGTAAACAGAGGCGTCCCAAACTTTGGGGTGGCTGTGTCTTTTTGATTTTAATTTCCCTAAGCTATAGGACCATAAGTGGAAGTGCCCTAGGCTCTGTTGCTTTGTTTTTTAGATGTTTCAGGAAACACCATACACTTCTCCCGAGTGTCTGTTGGCAATTTACATCCCGCCCATCAGCATAACAAGGCTCCCAGTTCTCCATGGCCTGTCCTGCCTTTCTGGATTTTACACTTTTTTCAGATGGCCCTTTTGACCGGGGGGAAGTGAGACTTCATTGTAGTGCAGATTTCCTTTGCAAGCTTGCTTGGTTGGCCAAAAAGGGCGTATGCGTTTTTTCCTGAATATATTCAGGAAAAAACGCATACGCCCTTTTTGGCCAAGTGCATCATTGTGGACGTTCTGCCTCTTTTCCTATGCTTTCAATGCAATTCCAGTCTACCTCCTGAAATCGGTTTCCTGCAATTCTGCCCCGCTTTCAAGTCCTCTTGGCAGCCTTACTTCAGTATATTTTTGGACGATAGCTGTCATTTATAAGTCTGCAGGGTTGTGAATTACAGTGCCCCTGAGCTCCTTTCTTCAACTCGCTTTCTTTTGAGCTGGCCGCAACACCGCAGGATGGCTTCAGGCCCTAATCTGGTTCCGGCACGGCACGCTGAGCCTTTGGTTAATTCCTCTTCCTGGTGGGAAATGAGAGTTAAATTTGCCCGTCCAGACACCTCCAGCTAGTCTCTCATTGGTTCTCGCTATTCCTGTTCATCTTCCGCAGAAATTGCAAACTGGGCCAAACAGGAGGTTAAAGGGACTGACTCTCCAAGTCGGGAGGGTGTTAGTAAAGCGTCTGGAATGTTGCACCCGAGTACCAGGGTACGAAAACTGAGACATATTTGAACACGTCTCCCGATCACATGGTTGATCATACTCTAGGTTCCACATGCATGTTTTAGCTGAAGGAAGAATACCTTAAACCTGGGTAGTTGAAACCCGTGGAATGGGTACCATGCAATATGACTTCAGAGGGTCTTCATTTGCTCACCAAACTTCTCCAATCCTATCACTGCTGCGTTTATGCCCCTGTACACATGCTTGATTCTCTTTCGGAGACATAGCAATCCATAGGTTTTAAGATACTTACTAGTCAGGTACATTCTTAGGCGTTTAATATGCGGTGTTGTGTCCATTTCGTTGAGCAAGGAGTAGCTCTTGTCTATTCCATATTTGGCTTAAGGAACTTTATCTGTGCTCATTTCAATCTCTGGTTTTATGCAGCACCCCAACTCACCTTTCCCCTTAAGCAAGCATAAGTTGGTTTTCTAAATTTGAGACCCTGTTCTGTTCTGTAATTCAGTTCCTGTGTAGCCAAGTTTACATTCCGTGTATTACTGATATCTTTGATGTTTCTTTTTCTGTGTGACTTATTTCAGTTAGAATCATCATACCTGAATCCACTCATTGTGCTGCTAAGGGCCTGATGACATAGATTTCATTGCAGAGTGATATTGCTTTGTAAGTAAATACCACAACTTCTTTATCCATTTTTCACTTTCTGCGATGTTGAACTTGTACTGTAAACGAGGTTCTTGTAAACAGAGGCGTCCCAAACTTTGGGGTGGCTGTGTCTTTTTTATTTTAATTTCCCTAATCTATAGGACCATAAGTTGAAGTGCCCTAGGCTCTGTTGCTTTGTTTTTTAGATGTTTCAGGAAACACCATACACTTCTCCCGAGTGTCTGTTGGCAATTTACATCCCGCCCATCAGCATAACAAGGCTCCCAGTTCTCCATGGCCTGTCCTGCCTTTCTGGATTTTACACTTTTTTCAGATGGCCCTTTTGACCGGGGGGAAGTGAGACTTCATTGTAGTGCAGATTTCCTTTGCAAGGTTGCTTGGTTGGCCAAAAAGGGCATATGCGTTTTTTCCTGAATATATTCAGGAAAAAACGCATACACCCTTTTTGGCCAAGTGCATCATTGTGGACGTTCTGCCTCTTTTCCTATGCTTTCAATGCAATTCCAGTCTACCTCCTGAAATCGGTTTCCTGCAATTCTGCCCCGCTTTCAAGTCCTCTTGGCAGCCTTACTTCAGTATGTTTTTGGATGATAGCTGTCATTTATAACTCTGCAGGTTTGTGAATTACAGTGCCCCTGTGCTCCTTTCTTTAACTCGCTTTCTTTTGAGCTGGCCGCAACACTGCAGGATGGCTTCAGGCCCTAATCTTGTTCCGGCACGGCACGCTGAGCCTTTGGTTAATTCCTCTTCCTGGTGGGAAATGAGAGTTAAATTTGCCCGTCCAGACACCTCCAGCTAGTCTCTCATTGGTTCTCGCTATTCCTGTTCATCTTCCGCAGAAATTGCAAACTGGGCCAAACAGGAGGTTAAAGGGACTGACTCTCCAAGTCGGGAGGGTGTTAGTAAAGCGTCTGGAATGTTGCACCCGAGTACCAGGGTACGAAAACTGAGACATATTTGAACACGTCTCCCGATCACATGGTTGATCATACTCTAGGTTCCACATGCATGTTTTAGCTGAAGGAAGAATACCTTAAACCTGGGTAGTTGAAACCCGTGGAATGGGTACCATGCAATATGACTTCAGAGGGTCTTCATTTGCTCACCGAACCTCTCCAATCCTATCACTGCTGCGTTTATGCCCCTGTACACATGCTTGATTCTCTTTCGGAGACATAGCAATCCATAGGTTTTAAGATACTTACTAGTCAGGTACATTCTTAGGCATTTAATATGGGGTGTTGACTCCATTTCGTTGAGCAAGGAGTAGCTCTTGTCTATTCCATATTTGGCTTAAGGAACTTTATCTGTGCTCATTTCAATCTCTGGTTTTATGCAGCACCCCAACTCACCTTTACCCTTAAGCAAGCATAAGTTGGTTTTCTAAATTTGAGACCCTGTTCTGTTCTGTAATTCAGTTCCTGTGTAGCCAAGTTTACATTCCGTGTATTACTGATATCTTATGATGTTTCTTTTTCTGTGTGACTTATTTCAGTTAGAATCATCATACCTGAATCCACTCATTGTGCTGCTAAGGGCCTGATGACATAGATTTCATTGCTGAGTGATATTGCTTTGTAAGTAAATACCACAACTTCTTTATCCATTTTTCACTTTCTGCGATGTTGAACTTGTACTGTAAACGAGGTTCTTGTAAACAGAGGCGTCCCAAACTTTGGGGTGGCTGTGTCTTTTTGATTTTAATTTCCCTAAGCTATAGGACCATAAGTGGAAGTGCCCTAGGCTCTGTTGCTTTGTTTTTTAGATGTTTCAGGAAACACCATACACTTCTCCCGAGTGTCTGTTGGCAATTTACATCCCGCCCATCAGCATAACAAGGCTCCCAGTTCTCCATGGCCTGTCCTGCCTTTCTGGATTTTACACTTTTTTCAGATGGCCCTTTTGACCGGGGGGAAGTGAGACTTCATTGTAGTGCAGATTTCCTTTGCAAGCTTGCTTGGTTGGCCAAAAAGGGCGTATGCGTTTTTTCCTGAATATATTCAGGAAAAAACGCATACGCCCTTTTTGGCCAAGTGCATCATTGTGGACGTTCTGCCTCTTTTCCTATGCTTTCAATGCAATTCCAGTCTACCTCCTGAAATCGGTTTCCTGCAATTCTGCCCCGCTTTCAAGTCCTCTTGGCAGCCTTACTTCAGTATATTTTTGGACGATAGCTGTCATTTATAAGTCTGCAGGGTTGTGAATTACAGTGCCCCTGAGCTCCTTTCTTCAACTCGCTTTCTTTTGAGCTGGCCGCAACACCGCAGGATGGCTTCAGGCCCTAATCTGGTTCCGGCACGGCACGCTGAGCCTTTGGTTAATTCCTCTTCCTGGTGGGAAATGAGAGTTAAATTTGCCCGTCCAGACACCTCCAGCTAGTCTCTCATTGGTTCTCGCTATTCCTGTTCATCTTCCGCAGAAATTGCAAACTGGGCCAAACAGGAGGTTAAAGGGACTGACTCTCCAAGTCGGGAGGGTGTTAGTAAAGCGTCTGGAATGTTGCACCCGAGTACCAGGGTACGAAAACTGAGACATATTTGAACACGTCTCCCGATCACATGGTTGATCATACTCTAGGTTCCACATGCATGTTTTAGCTGAAGGAAGAATACCTTAAACCTGGGTAGTTGAAACCCGTGGAATGGGTACCATGCAATATGACTTCAGAGGGTCTTCATTTGCTCACCAAACTTCTCCAATCCTATCACTGCTGCGTTTATGCCCCTGTACACATGCTTGATTCTCTTTCGGAGACATAGCAATCCATAGGTTTTAAGATACTTACTAGTCAGGTACATTCTTAGGCGTTTAATATGCGGTGTTGTGTCCATTTCGTTGAGCAAGGAGTAGCTCTTGTCTATTCCATATTTGGCTTAAGGAACTTTATCTGTGCTCATTTCAATCTCTGGTTTTATGCAGCACCCCAACTCACCTTTCCCCTTAAGCAAGCATAAGTTGGTTTTCTAAATTTGAGACCCTGTTCTGTTCTGTAATTCAGTTCCTGTGTAGCCAAGTTTACATTCCGTGTATTACTGATATCTTTGATGTTTCTTTTTCTGTGTGACTTATTTCAGTTAGAATCATCATACCTGAATCCACTCATTGTGCTGCTAAGGGTCTGATGACATAGATTTCATTGCAGAGTGATATTGCTTTGTAAGTAAATACCACAACTTCTTTATCCATTTTTCACTTTCTGCGATGTTGAACTTGTACTGTAAACGAGGTTCTTGTAAACAGAGGCGTCCCAAACTTTGGGGTGGCTGTGTCTTTTTTATTTTAATTTCCCTAATCTATAGGACCATAAGTTGAAGTGCCCTAGGCTCTGTTGCTTTGTTTTTTAGATGTTTCAGGAAACACCATACACTTCTCCCGAGTGTCTGTTGGCAATTTACATCCCGCCCATCAGCATAACAAGGCTCCCAGTTCTCCATGGCCTGTCCTGCCTTTCTGGATTTTACACTTTTTTCAGATGGCCCTTTTGACCGGGGGGAAGTGAGACTTCATTGTAGTGCAGATTTCCTTTGCAAGGTTGCTTGGTTGGCCAAAAAGGGCATATGCGTTTTTTCCTGAATATATTCAGGAAAAAACGCATACACCCTTTTTGGCCAAGTGCATCATTGTGGACGTTCTGCCTCTTTTCCTATGCTTTCAATGCAATTCCAGTCTACCTCCTGAAATCGGTTTCCTGCAATTCTGCCCCGCTTTCAAGTCCTCTTGGCAGCCTTACTTCAGTATGTTTTTGGATGATAGCTGTCATTTATAACTCTGCAGGTTTGTGAATTACAGTGCCCCTGTGCTCCTTTCTTTAACTCGCTTTCTTTTGAGCTGGCCGCAACACCGCAGGATGGCTTCAGGCCCTAATCTTGTTCCGGCACGGCACGCTGAGCCTTTGGTTAATTCCTCTTCCTGGTGGGAAATGAGAGTTAAATTTGCCCGTCCAGACACCTCCAGCTAGTCTCTCATTGGTTCTCGCTATTCCTGTTCATCTTCCGCAGAAATTGCAAACTGGGCCAAACAGGAGGTTAAAGGGACTGACTCTCCAAGTCGGGAGGGTGTTAGTAAAGCGTCTGGAATGTTGCACCCGAGTACCAGGGTACGAAAACTGAGACATATTTGAACACGTCTCCCGATCACATGGTTGATCATACTCTAGGTTCCACATGCATGTTTTAGCTGAAGGAAGAATACCTTAAACCTGGGTAGTTGAAACCCGTGGAATGGGTACCATGCAATATGACTTCAGAGGGTCTTCATTTGCTCACCGAACCTCTCCAATCCTATCACTGCTGCGTTTATGCCCCTGTACACATGCTTGATTCTCTTTCGGAGACATAGCAATCCATAGGTTTTAAGATACTTACTAGTCAGGTACATTCTTAGGCATTTAATATGGGGTGTTGACTCCATTTCGTTGAGCAAGGAGTAGCTCTTGTCTATTCCATATTTGGCTTAAGGAACTTTATCTGTGCTCATTTCAATCTCTGGTTTTATGCAGCACCCCAACTCACCTTTACCCTTAAGCAAGCATAAGTTGGTTTTCTAAATTTGAGACCCTGTTCTGTTCTGTAATTCAGTTCCTGTGTAGCCAAGTTTACATTCCGTGTATTACTGATATCTTATGATGTTTCTTTTTCTGTGTGACTTATTTCAGTTAGAATCATCATACCTGAATCCACTCATTGTGCTGCTAAGGGCCTGATGACATAGATTTCATTGCTGAGTGATATTGCTTTGTAAGTAAATACCACAACTTCTTTATCCATTTTTCACTTTCTGCGATGTTGAACTTGTACTGTAAACGAGGTTCTTGTAAACAGAGGCGTCCCAAACTTTGGGGTGGCTGTGTCTTTTTGATTTTAATTTCCCTAAGCTATAGGACCATAAGTGGAAGTGCCCTAGGCTCTGTTGCTTTGTTTTTTAGATGTTTCAGGAAACACCATACACTTCTCCCGAGTGTCTGTTGGCAATTTACATCCCGCCCATCAGCATAACAAGGCTCCCAGTTCTCCATGGCCTGTCCTGCCTTTCTGGATTTTACACTTTTTTCAGATGGCCCTTTTGACCGGGGGGAAGTGAGACTTCATTGTAGTGCAGATTTCCTTTGCAAGCTTGCTTGGTTGGCCAAAAAGGGCGTATGCGTTTTTTCCTGAATATATTCAGGAAAAAACGCATACGCCCTTTTTGGCCAAGTGCATCATTGTGGACGTTCTGCCTCTTTTCCTATGCTTTCAATGCAATTCCAGTCTACCTCCTGAAATCGGTTTCCTGCAATTCTGCCCCGCTTTCAAGTCCTCTTGGCAGCCTTACTTCAGTATATTTTTGGACGATAGCTGTCATTTATAAGTCTGCAGGGTTGTGAATTACAGTGCCCCTGAGCTCCTTTCTTCAACTCGCTTTCTTTTGAGCTGGCCGCAACACCGCAGGATGGCTTCAGGCCCTAATCTGGTTCCGGCACGGCACGCTGAGCCTTTGGTTAATTCCTCTTCCTGGTGGGAAATGAGAGTTAAATTTGCCCGTCCAGACACCTCCAGCTAGTCTCTCATTGGTTCTCGCTATTCCTGTTCATCTTCCGCAGAAATTGCAAACTGGGCCAAACAGGAGGTTAAAGGGACTGACTCTCCAAGTCGGGAGGGTGTTAGTAAAGCGTCTGGAATGTTGCACCCGAGTACCAGGGTACGAAAACTGAGACATATTTGAACACGTCTCCCGATCACATGGTTGATCATACTCTAGGTTCCACATGCATGTTTTAGCTGAAGGAAGAATACCTTAAACCTGGGTAGTTGAAACCCGTGGAATGGGTACCATGCAATATGACTTCAGAGGGTCTTCATTTGCTCACCAAACTTCTCCAATCCTATCACTGCTGCGTTTATGCCCCTGTACACATGCTTGATTCTCTTTCGGAGACATAGCAATCCATAGGTTTTAAGATACTTACTAGTCAGGTACATTCTTAGGCGTTTAATATGCGGTGTTGTGTCCATTTCGTTGAGCAAGGAGTAGCTCTTGTCTATTCCATATTTGGCTTAAGGAACTTTATCTGTGCTCATTTCAATCTCTGGTTTTATGCAGCACCCCAACTCACCTTTCCCCTTAAGCAAGCATAAGTTGGTTTTCTAAATTTGAGACCCTGTTCTGTTCTGTAATTCAGTTCCTGTGTAGCCAAGTTTACATTCCGTGTATTACTGATATCTTTGATGTTTCTTTTTCTGTGTGACTTATTTCAGTTAGAATCATCATACCTGAATCCACTCATTGTGCTGCTAAGGGCCTGATGACATAGATTTCATTGCAGAGTGATATTGCTTTGTAAGTAAATACCACAACTTCTTTATCCATTTTTCACTTTCTGCGATGTTGAACTTGTACTGTAAACGAGGTTCTTGTAAACAGAGGCGTCCCAAACTTTGGGGTGGCTGTGTCTTTTTTATTTTAATTTCCCTAATCTATAGGACCATAAGTTGAAGTGCCCTAGGCTCTGTTGCTTTGTTTTTTAGATGTTTCAGGAAACACCATACACTTCTCCCGAGTGTCTGTTGGCAATTTACATCCCGCCCATCAGCATAACAAGGCTCCCAGTTCTCCATGGCCTGTCCTGCCTTTCTGGATTTTACACTTTTTTCAGATGGCCCTTTTGACCGGGGGGAAGTGAGACTTCATTGTAGTGCAGATTTCCTTTGCAAGGTTGCTTGGTTGGCCAAAAAGGGCATATGCGTTTTTTCCTGAATATATTCAGGAAAAAACGCATACACCCTTTTTGGCCAAGTGCATCATTGTGGACGTTCTGCCTCTTTTCCTATGCTTTCAATGCAATTCCAGTCTACCTCCTGAAATCGGTTTCCTGCAATTCTGCCTCGCTTTCAAGTCCTCTTGGCAGCCTTACTTCAGTATGTTTTTGGATGATAGCTGTCATTTATAACTCTGCAGGTTTGTGAATTACAGTGCCCCTGAGCTCCTTTCTTCAACTCGCTTTCTTGTGAGCTGGCCGCAACACCGCAGGATGGCTTCAGGCCCTAATCTGGTTCCGGCACGGCACGCTGAGCCTTTGGTTAATTCCTCTTCCTGGTGGGAAATGAGAGTTAAATTTGCCCGTCCAGACACCTCCAGCTAGTCTCTCATTGGTTCTCACTATTCCTGTTCATCTTCCGCAGAAATTGCAAACTGGGCCAAACAGGAGGTTAAAGGGACTGACTCTCCAAGTCGGGAGGGTGTTAGTAAAGCGTCTGGAATGTTGCACCCGAGTACCAGGGTACGAAAACTGAGACATATTTGAACACGTCTCCCGATCACGTGGTTGATCATACTCTAGGTTCCACATGCATGTTTTACCTGAAGGAAGAATACCTTAAACCTGGGTAGTTGAAACCCGTGGAATGGGTACCATGCAATATGACTTCAAAGGGTCTTCATTTGCTCACCGAACCTCTCCAATCCTATCACTGCTGTGTTTATGCCCCTGTACACATGCTTGATTCTCTTTCGGAGACATAGCAATCCATAGGTTTTAAGATACTTACTAGTCAGGTACATTCTTAGGCGTTTAATATGCGGTGTTGAGTCCATTTCTTTGAGCAAGGAGTAGCTCTTGTCTATTCCATATTTGGCTTAAGGAAATTTATCTGTGCTCATTTCAATCTCTGGTTTTATGCAGCACCCCAACTCACCTTTACCCTTAAGCAAGCATAAGTTGGTTTTCTAAATTTGAGACCCTGTTCTGTTCTGTAATTCAGTTCCTGTGTAGCCAAGTTTACATTCCGTGTATTACTGATATCTTATGATGTTTCTTTTTCTGTGTGACTTATTTCAGTTAGAATCATCATACCTGAATCCACTCATTGTGCTGCTAAGGGCCTGATGACATAGATTTCATTGCTGAGTGATATTGCTTTGTAAGTAAATACCACAACTTCTTTATCCATTTTTCACTTTCTGCGATGTTGAACTTGTACTGTAAACGAGGTTCTTGTAAACAGAGGCGTCCCAATGTTTGGGGTGGCTGTGTCTTTTTGATTTTAATTTCCCTAAGCTATAGGACCATAAGTGGAAGTGCCCTAGGCTCTGTTGCTTTGTTTTTTAGATGTTTCAGGAAACACCATACACTTCTCCCGAGTGTCTGTTGGCAATTTACATCCCGCCCATCAGCATAACAAGGCTCCCAGTTCTCCATGGCCTGTCCTGCCTTTCTGGATTTTACACTTTTTTCAGATGGCCCTTTTGACCGGGGGGAAGTGAGACTTCATTGTAGTGCAGATTTCCTTTGCAAGCTTGCTTGGTTGGCCAAAAAGGGCGTATGCGTTTTTTCCTGAATATATTCAGGAAAAAACGCATACGCCCTTTTTGGCCAAGTGCATCATTGTGGACGTTCTGCCTCTTTTCCTATGCTTTCAATGCAATTCCAGTCTACCTCCTGAAATCGGTTTCCTGCAATTCTGCCCCGCTTTCAAGTCCTCTTGGCAGCCTTACTTCAGTATATTTTTGGACGATAGCTGTCATTTATAACTCTGCAGGTTTGTGAATTACAGTGCCCCTGTGCTCCTTTCTTTAACTCGCTTTCTTTTGAGCTGGCCGCAACACCGCAGGATGGCTTCAGGCCCTAATCTTGTTCCGGCACGGCACGCTGAGCCTTTGGTTAATTCCTCTTCCTGGTGGGAAATGAGAGTTAAATTTGCCCGTCCAGACACCTCCAGCTAGTCTCTCATTGGTTCTCGCTATTCCTGTTCATCTTCCGCAGAAATTGCAAACTGGGCCAAACAGGAGGTTAAAGGGACTGACTCTCCAAGTCGGGAGGGTGTTAGTAAAGCGTCTGGAATGTTGCACCTGAGTACCAGGGTACGAAAACTGAGACATATTTGAACACGTCTCCCGATCACATGGTTGATCAGACTCTAGGTTCCACATGCATGTTTTAGCTGAAGGAAGAATACCTTAAACCTGGGTAGTTGAAACCCGTGGAATGGGTACCATGCAATATGACTTCAGAGGGTCTTCATTTGCTCACCGAACCTCTCCAATCCTATCACTGCTGCGTTTATGCCCCTGTACACATGCTTGATTCTCTTTCGGAGACATAGCAATCCATAGGTTTTAAGATACTTACTAGTCAGGTACATTCTTAGGCATTTAATATGCGGTGTTGAGTCCATTTCGTTGAGCAAGGAGTAGCTCTTGTCTATTCCATATTTGGCTTAAGGAACTTTATCTGTGCTCATTTCAATCTCTGGTTTTATGCAGCACCCCAACTCACCTTTCCCCTTAAGCAAGCATAAGTTGGTTTTCTAAATTTGAGACCCTGTTCTGTTCTGTAATTCAGTTCCTGTGTAGCCAAGTTTACATTCCGTGTATTACTGATATCTTATGATGTTTCTTTTTCTGTGTGACTTATTTCAGTTAGAATCATCATACCTGAATCCACTCATTGTGCTGCTAAGGGCCTGATGACATAGATTTCATTGCTGAGTGATATTGCTTTGTAAGTAAATACCACAACTTCTTTATCCATTTTTCACTTTCTGCGATGTTGAACTTGTACTGTAAACGAGGTTCTTGTAAACAGAGGCGTCCCAAACTTTGGGGTGGCTGTGTCTTTTTGATTTTAATTTCCCTAAGCTATAGGACCATAAGTGGAAGTGCCCTAGGCTCTGTTGCTTTGTTTTTTAGATGTTTCAGGAAACACCATACACTTCTCCCGAGTGTCTGTTGGCAATTTACATCCCGCCCATCAGCATAACAAGGCTCCCAGTTCTCCATGGCCTGTCCTGCCTTTCTGGATTTTACACGTTTTTCATATGGCCCTTTTGACCGGGGGGAAGTGAGACTTCATTGTAGTGCAGATTTCATTTGCACGTTTGCTTGGTTGGCCAAAAAGAGCGTATGCGTTTTTTCCTGAATGTATTCAGGAAAAAACGCATACGCCCTTTTTGGCGAAGTGCATCATTGTGGACGTTCTGCCTCTTTTCCTATGCTTTCAATGCAATTCCAGTCTACCTCCTGAAATCAGTTTCCTGCAATTCTGCCCCGCTTTCAAGTCCTCTTGGCAGCCTTACTTCAGTATATTTTTGGACGATAGCTCTCATTTATAACTCTGCAGGTTTGTGAATTACAGTGCCCCTGAGCTCCTTTCTTCAACTCGCTTTCTTTTGAGCTGGCCGCAACACCGCAGGATGGCTTCAGGCCCTAATCTGGTTCCGGCACGGCACGCTGAGCCTTTGGTTAATTCCTCTTCCTGGTGGGAAATGAGAGTAAAATTTGCCCGTCCAGACACCTCCAGCTAGTCTCTCATTGGTTCTCGCTATTCCTGTTCATCTTCTGCAGAAATTGCAAACTGGGCCAAACAGGAGGTTAAAGGGACTGACTCTCCAAGTCGGGAGGGTGTTAGTAAAGCGTCTGGAATGTTGCACCCGAGTACCAGGGTACGAAAACTGAGACATATTTGAACACGTCTCCCGATCACATGGTTGATCATACTCTAGGTTCCACATGAATGTTTTAGCTGAAGGAAGAATACCTTAAACCTGGGTAGTTGAAACCCGTGGAATGGGTACCATGCAATATGACTTCAAAGGGTCTTCATTTGCTCACCGAACCTCTCCAATCCTATCACTGCTGCATTTATGCCCCTGTACACACGCTTGATTCTCTTTCGGAGACATAGCAATCCCTAGGTTTTAAGATACTTACTAGTCAGGTACATTCTTAGGCGTTTAATATGGGGTGTTGAGTCCATTTCGTTGAGCAAGGAGTAGCTCTTGTCTATTCCATATTTGGCTTAAGGAACTTTATCTGTGCTCATTTCAATCTCTGGTTTTATGCAGCACCCCAACTCACCTTTCCCCTTAAGCAAGCATAAGTTGGTTTTCTAAATTTGAGACCCTGTTCTGTTCTGTAATTCAGTTCCTGTGTAGCCAAGTTTACATTCCGTGTATTAGTGATATCTTATGATGTTTCTTTTTCTGTGTGACTTATTTCAGTTAGAATCATCGTACCTGAATCCACTCATTGTGCTGCTAAGAGCCTGATGACATAGATTTCATTGCTGAGTGATATTGCTTTGTAAGTAAATACCACAACTTCTTTATCCATTTTTCACTTTCTGCGATGTTGAACTTGTACTGTAAACGAGGTTCTTGTAAACAGAGGCGTCCCAAACTTTGGGGTGGCTGTGTCTTTTTGATTTTAATTTCCCTAAGCTATAGGACCATAAGTGGAAGTGCCCTAGGCTCTGTTGCTTTGTTTTTTAGATGTTTCAGGAAACACCATACACTTCTCCCGAGTGTCTGTTGGCAATTTACATCCCGCCCATCAGCATAACAAGGCTCCCAGTTCTCCATGGCCTGTCCTGTCTTTCTGGATTTTACACTTTTTTCAGATGGCCCTTTTGACCGGGGGGAAGTGAGACTTCATTGTAGTGCAGATTTCCTTTGCAAGCTTGCTTGGTTGGGCAAAAAGGGTGTATGCGTTTTTTCCTGAATATATTCAGGAAAAAACGCATACGCCCTTTTTGGCCAAGGGCATCATTGTGGACGTTCTGCCTCTTTTCCTATGCTTTCAATGCAATTCCAGTCTACCTCCTGAAATCGGTTTCCTGCAATTCTGCCCCGCTTTCAAGTCCTCTTGGCAGCCTTACTTCAGTATATTTTTGGACGATAGCTGTCATTTATAACTCTGCAGGTTTGTGAATTACAGTGCCCCTGTGCTCCTTTCTTTAACTCGCTTTCTTTTGAGCTGGCCGCAACACCGCAGGATGGCTTCAGGCCCTAATCTTGTTCCGGCACGGCACACTGAGCCTTTGGTTAATTCCTCTTCCTGGTGGGAAATGAGAGTTAAATTTGCCCGTCCAGACACCTCCAGCTAGTCTCTCATTGGTTCTCGCTATTCCTGTTCATCTTCCGCAGAAATTGCAAACTGGGCCAAACAGGAGGTTAAAGGGACTGACTCTCCAAGTCGGGAGGATGTTAGTAAAGCGTCTGGAATGTTGCACCCGAGTACCAGGGTACGAAAACTGAGACATATTTGAACACGTCTCCCGATCACATGGTTGATCATACTCTAGGTTCCACATGCATGTTTTAGCTGAAGGAAGAATACCTTAAACCTGGGTAGTTGAAACCCGTGGAATGGGTACCATGCAATATGACTTCAAAGGGTCTTCATTTGCTCACCGAACCTCTCCAATCCTATCACTGCTGCGTTTATGCCCCTGTACACATGCTTGATTCTCTTTCGGAGACATAGCAATCCATAGGTTTTAAGATACTTACTAGTCAGGTACATTCTTAGGCATTTAATATGCGGTGTTGAGTCCATTTCGTTGAGCAAGGAGTAGCTCTTGTCTATTCCATATTTGGCTTAAGGAACTTTATCTGTGCTCATTTCAATCTCTGGTTTTATGCAGCACCCCAACTCACCTTTCCCCTTAAGCAAGCATAAGTTGGTTTTCTAAATTTGAGACCCTGTTCTGTTCTGTAATTCAGTTCCTGTGTAGCCAAGTTTACATTCCGTGTATTACTGATATCTTATGATGTTTCTTTTTCTGTGTGACTTATTTCAGTTAGAATCATCATACCTGAATCCACTCATTGTGCTGCTAAGGGCCTGATGACATAGATTTCATTGCTGAGTGATATTGCTTTGTAAGTAAATACCACAACTTCTTTATCCATTTTTCACTTTCTGCGATGTTGAACTTGTACTGTAAACGAGGTTCTTGTAAACAGAGGCGTCCCAATGTTTGGGGTGGCTGTGTCTTTTTGATTTTAATTTCCCTAAGCTATAGGACCATAAGTGGAAGTGCCCTAGGCTCTGTTGCTTTGTTTTGTAGATGTTTCAGGAAACACCATACACTTCTCCCGAGTGTCTGTTGGCAATTTACATCCCGCCCATCAGCATAACAAGGCTCCCAGTTCTCCATGGCCTGTCCTGCCTTTCTGGATTTTACACTTTTTTCAGATGGCCCTTTTGACCGGGGGGAAGTGAGACTTCATTGTAGTGCAGATTTCCTTTGCAAGCTTGCTTGGTTGGCCAAAAAGGGCGTATGCGTTTTTTCCTGAATATATTCAGGAAAAAACGCATACGCCCTTTTTGGCCAAGTGCATCATTGTGGACGTTCTGCCTCTTTTCCTATGCTTTCAATGCAATTCCAGTCTACCTCCTGAAATCGGTTTCCTGCAATTCTGCCCCGCTTTCAAGTCCTCTTGGCAGCCTTACTTCAGTATATTTTTGGACGATAGCTGTCATTTATAACTCTGCAGGTTTGTGAATTACAGTGCCCCTGAGCTCCTTTCTTCAACTCGCTTTCTTTTGAGCTGGCCGCAACACCGCAGGATGGCTTCAGGCCCTAATCTGGTTCCGGCACGGCACGCTGAGCCTTTGGTTAATTCCTCTTCCTGGTGGGAAATGAGGGTTAAATTTGCCCGTCCAGACACCTCCAGCTAGTCTCTCATTGGTTCTCGCTATTCCTGTTCATCTTCCGCAGAAATTGCAAACTGGTCCAAACAGGAGGTTAAAGGCGCTGACTCTCCAAGTTGGGAGGGTGTTAGTAAAGCGTCTGGAATGTTGCACCCGAGTACCAGGGTACGAAAACTGAGACATATTTGAACACATCTCCCGATCACATGGTTGATCATACTCTAGGTTCCACATGCATGTTTTAGCTGAAGGAAGAATACCTTAAACCTGGGTAGTTGAAACCCGTGGAATGGGTACCATGCAATATGACTTCAAAGGGTCTTCATTTGCTCACCGAACCTCTCCAATCCTATCACTGCTGCGTTTATGCCCCTGTACACATGCTTGATTCTCTTTCGGAGACATAGCAATCCATAGGTTTTAAGATACTTACTAGTCAGGTACATTCTTAGGCATTTAATATGCGGTGTTGATTCCATTTCGTTGAGCAAGGAGTAGCTCTTGTCTATTCCATATTTGGCTTAAGGAACTTTATCTGTGCTCATTTCAATCTCTGGTTTTATGCAGCACCCCAACTCACCTTTCCCCTTAAGCAAGCATAAGTTGGTTTTCTAAATTTGAGACCCTGTTCTGTTCTGTAATTCAGTTCTTGTGTAGCCAAGTTTACATTCCGTGTATTACTGATATCTTATGATGTTTCTTTTTCTGTGTGACTTATTTCAGTTAGAATCATCATACCTGAATCCACTCATTGTGCTGCTAAGGGCCTGATGACATAGATTTCATTGCTGAGTGATATTGCTTTGTAAGTAAATACCACAACTTCTTTATCCATTTTTCACTTTCTGCGATGTTGAACTTGTACTGTAAACGAGGTTCTTGTAAACAGAGGCGTCCCAAACTTTGGGGTGGCTGTGTCTTTTTGATTTTAATTTCCCTAAGCTATAGGACCATAAGTGGAAGTGCCCTAGGCTCTGTTGCTTTGTTTTTTAGATGTTTCAGGAAACACCATACACTTCTCCCGAGTGTCTGTTGGCAATTTACATCCCGCCCATCAGCATAACAAGGCTCCCAGTTCTCCATGGCCTGTCCTGCCTTTCTGGATTTTACACTTTTTTCAGATGGCCCTTTTGACCGGGGGGAAGTGAGACTTCATTGTAGTGCAGATTTCCTTTGCAAGCTTGCTTGGTTGGCCAAAAAGGGCGTATGCGTTTTTTCCTGAATATATTCAGGAAAAAACGCATACGCCCTTTTTGGCCAAGTGCATCATTGTGGACGTTCTGCCTCTTTTCCTATGCTTTCAATGCAATTTCAGTCTGCCTCCTGAAATCGGTTTCCTGCAATTCTGCCCCGCTTTCAAGTCCTCTTGGCAGCCTTACTTCAGTATATTTTTGGACGATAGCTGTCATTTATAACTCTGCAGGTTTGTGAATTACAGTGCCCCTGAGCTCCTTTCTTCAACTCGCTTTCTTTTGAGCTGGCCGTAACACCGCAGGACGGCTTCAGGCCCTAATCTGGTTCCGGCACGGCACGCTGAGCCTTTGGTTAATTCCTCTTCCTGGTGGGAAATGAGAGTTAAATTTGCCCGTTCAGACACCTCCAGCTAGTCTCTCATTGGTTCTCGCTATTCCTGTTCATCTTCCGCAGAAATTGCAAACTGGGCCAAACAGGAGGTTAAAGGGAGTGACTCTCCAAATCGGGAGGGTGTTAGTAAAGCGTCTGGAATGTTGTACCCGAGTACCAGGGTACGAAAACTGAGACATATTTGAACACGTCTCCCGATCACATGGTTGATCATACTCTAGGTTGCACATGCATGTTTTAGCTGAAGGAAGAATACCTTAAACCTGGGTAGTTGAAACCCGTGGAATGGGTACCATGCAATATGACTTCAGAGGGTCTTCATTTGCTCACCGAACCTCTCCAATCCTATCACTGCTGCGTTTATGCCCCTGTACACATGCTTGATTCTCTTTCGGAGACATAGCAATCCATAGGTTTTAAGATACTTACTAGTCAGGTACATTCTTAGGCGTTTAATATGCGGTGTTGAGTCCATTTCGTTGAGCAAGAGGTAGCTCTTGTCTATTCCATATTTGGCTTAAGGAACTTTATCTGTGCTCATTTCAATCTCTGGTTTTATGCAGCACCCCAACTCACCTTTACCCTTAAGCAAGCATAAGTTGGTTTTCTAAATTTGAGACCCTGTTCTGTTCTGTAATTCAGTTCCTGTGTAGCCAAGTTTACATTCCGTGTATTACTGATATCTTATGATGTTTCTTTTTCTGTGTGACTTATTTCAGTTAGAATCATCATACCTGAATCCACTCATTGTGCTGCTAAGGGCCTGATGACATAGATTTCATTGCTGAGTGATATTGCTTTGTAAGTAAATACCACAACTTCTTTATCCATTTTTCACTTTCTGCGATGTTGAACTTGTACTGTAAACGAGGTTCTTGTAAACAGAGGCATTCCAATGTTTGGGGTGGCTGTGTCTTTTTGATTTTAATTTCCCTAAGCTATAGGACCATAAGTGGAAGTGCCCTAGGCTCTGTTGCTTTGTTTTTTAGATGTTTCAGGAAACACCATACACTTCTCCCGAGTGTCTGTTGGCAATTTACATCCCGCCCATCAGCATAACAAGGCTCCCAGTTCTCCATGGCCTGTCCTGTCTTTCTGGATTTTACACTTTTTTCAGATGGCCCTTTTGACCAGGGGGAAGTGAGACTTCATTGTAGTGCAGATTTCCTTTGCAAGCTTGCTTGGTTGGCCAAAAAGGGCGTATGCGTTTTTTCCTGAATATATTCAGGAAAAAACGCATATGCCCTTTTTGGCCAAGGGCATCATTGTGGACGTTCTGCCTCTTTTCCTATGCTTTCAATGCAATTCCAGTCTACCTCCTGAAATCGGTTTCCTGCAATTCTGCCCCGCTTTCAAGTCCTCTTGGCAGCCTTACTTCAGTATATTTTTGGACGATAGCTGTCATTTATAACTCTGCAGGTTTGTGAATTACAGTGCCCCTGTGCTCCTTTCTTTAACTCGCTTTCTTTTGAGCTGGCCGCAACACCGCAGGATGGCTTCAGGCCCTAATCTTGTTCCGGCACGGCACGCTGAGCCTTTGGTTAATTCCTCTTCCTGGTGGGAAATGAGAGTTAAATTTGCCCGTCCAGACACCTCCAGCTAGTCTCTCATTGGTTCTCGCTATTCCTGTTCATCTTCCGCAGAAATTGCAAACTGGGCCAAACAGGAGGTTAAAGGGACTGACTCTCCAAGTCGGGAGGATGTTAGTAAAGCGTCTGGAATGTTGCACCCGAGTACCAGGGTACGAAAACTGAGACATATTTGAACACGTCTCCCGATCACATGGTTGATCAGACTCTAGGTTCCACATGCATGTTTTAGCTGAAGGAAGAATACCTTAAACCTGGGTAGTTGAAACCCGTGGAATGGGTACCATGCAATATGACTTCAAAGGGTCTTCATTTGCTCACCGAACCTCTCCAATCCTATCACTGCTGCGTTTATGCCCCTGTACACATGCTTGATTCTCTTTCGGAGACATAGCAATCCATAGGTTTTAAGATACTTACTAGTCAGGTACATTCTTAGGCATTTAATATGCGGTGTTGAGTCCATTTCGTTGAGCAAGGAGTAGCTCTTGTCTATTCCATATTTGGCTTAAGGAACTTTATCTGTGCTCATTTCAATCTCTGGTTTTATGCAGCACCCCAACTCACCTTTACCCTTAAGCAAGCATAAGTTGGTTTTCTAAATTTGAGACCCTGTTCTGTTCTGTAATTCAGTTCCTGTGTAGCCAAGTTTACATTCCGTGTATTACTGATATCTTATGATGTTTCTTTTTCTGTGTGACTTATTTCAGTTAGAATCATCATACCTGAATCCACTCATTGTGCTGCTAAGGGCCTGATGACATAGATTTCATTGCTGAGTGATATTGCTTTGTAAGTAAATACCACAACTTCTTTATCCATTTTTCACTTTCTGCGATGTTGAACTTGTACTGTAAACGAGGTTCTTGTAAACAGAGGCGTCCCAATGTTTGGGGTGGCTGTGTCTTTTTGATTTTAATTTCCCTAAGCTATAGGACCATAAGTGGAAGTGCCCTAGGCTCTGTTGCTTTGTTTTGTAGATGTTTCAGGAAACACCATACACTTCTCCCGAGTGTCTGTTGGCAATTTACATCCCGCCCATCAGCATAACAAGGCTCCCAGTTCTCCATGGCCTGTCCTGCCTTTCTGGATTTTACACTTTTTTCAGATGGCCCTTTTGACCGGGGGGAAGTGAGACTTCATTGTAGTGCAGATTTCCTTTGCAAGCTTGCTTGGTTGGCCAAAAAGGACGTATGCGTTTTTTCCTGAATATATTCAGGAAAAAACGCATACGCCCTTTTTGGCCAAGTGCATCATTGTGGACGTTCTGCCTCTTTTCCTATGCTTTCAATGCAATTCCAGTCTACCTCCTGAAATCGGTTTCCTGCAATTCTGCCCCGCTTTCAAGTCCTCTTGGCAGCCTTACTTCAGTATATTTTTGGACGATAGCTGTCATTTATAACTCTGCAGGTTTGTGAATTACAGTGCCCCTGTGCTCCTTTCTTTAACTCGCTTTCTTTTGAGCTGGCCGCAACACTGCAGGATGGCTTCAGGCCCTAATCTTGTTCCGGCACGGCACGCTGAGCCTTTGGTTAATTCCTCTTCCTGGTGGGAAATGAGAGTTAAATTTGCCCGTCCAGACACCTCCAGCTAGTCTCTCATTGGTTCTCGCTATTCCTGTTCATCTTCCGCAGAAATTGCAAACTGGGCCAAACAGGAGGTTAAAGGGACTGACTCTCCAAGTCGGGAGGGTGTTAGTAAAGCGTCTGGAATGTTGCACCCGAGTACCAGGGTACGAAAACTGAGACATATTTGAACACGTCTCCCGATCACATGGTTGATCATACTCTAGGTTCCACATGCATGTTTTAGCTGAAGGAAGAATACCTTAAACCTGGGTAGTTGAAACCCGTGGAATGGGTACCATGCAATATGACTTCAGAGGGTCTTCATTTGCTCACCGAACCTCTCCAATCCTATCACTGCTGCGTTTATGCCCCTGTACACATGCTTGATTCTCTTTCGGAGACATAGCAATCCATAGGTTTTAAGATACTTACTAGTCAGGTACATTCTTAGGCATTTAATATGGGGTGTTGACTCCATTTCGTTGAGCAAGGAGTAGCTCTTGTCTATTCCATATTTGGCTTAAGGAACTTTATCTGTGCTCATTTCAATCTCTGGTTTTATGCAGCACCCCAACTCACCTTTACCCTTAAGCAAGCATAAGTTGGTTTTCTAAATTTGAGACCCTGTTCTGTTCTGTAATTCAGTTCCTGTGTAGCCAAGTTTACATTCCGTGTATTACTGATATCTTATGATGTTTCTTTTTCTGTGTGACTTATTTCAGTTAGAATCATCATACCTGAATCCACTCATTGTGCTGCTAAGGGCCTGATGACATAGATTTCATTGCTGAGTGATATTGCTTTGTAAGTAAATACCACAACTTCTTTATCCATTTTTCACTTTCTGCGATGTTGAACTTGTACTGTAAACGAGGTTCTTGTAAACAGAGGCGTCCCAAACTTTGGGGTGGCTGTGTCTTTTTGATTTTAATTTCCCTAAGCTATAGGACCATAAGTGGAAGTGCCCTAGGCTCTGTTGCTTTGTTTTTTAGATGTTTCAGGAAACACCATACACTTCTCCCGAGTGTCTGTTGGCAATTTACATCCCGCCCATCAGCATAACAAGGCTCCCAGTTCTCCATGGCCTGTCCTGCCTTTCTGGATTTTACACTTTTTTCAGATGGCCCTTTTGACCGGGGGGAAGTGAGACTTCATTGTAGTGCAGATTTCCTTTGCAAGCTTGCTTGGTTGGCCAAAAAGGGCGTATGCGTTTTTTCCTGAATATATTCAGGAAAAAACGCATACGCCCTTTTTGGCCAAGTGCATCATTGTGGACGTTCTGCCTCTTTTCCTATGCTTTCAATGCAATTCCAGTCTACCTCCTGAAATCGGTTTCCTGCAATTCTGCCCCGCTTTCAAGTCCTCTTGGCAGCCTTACTTCAGTATATTTTTGGACGATAGCTGTCATTTATAAGTCTGCAGGGTTGTGAATTACAGTGCCCCTGAGCTCCTTTCTTCAACTCGCTTTCTTTTGAGCTGGCCGCAACACCGCAGGATGGCTTCAGGCCCTAATCTGGTTCCGGCACGGCACGCTGAGCCTTTGGTTAATTCCTCTTCCTGGTGGGAAATGAGAGTTAAATTTGCCCGTCCAGACACCTCCAGCTAGTCTCTCATTGGTTCTCGCTATTCCTGTTCATCTTCCGCAGAAATTGCAAACTGGGCCAAACAGGAGGTTAAAGGGACTGACTCTCCAAGTCGGGAGGGTGTTAGTAAAGCGTCTGGAATGTTGCACCCGAGTACCAGGGTACGAAAACTGAGACATATTTGAACACGTCTCCCGATCACATGGTTGATCATACTCTAGGTTCCACATGCATGTTTTAGCTGAAGGAAGAATACCTTAAACCTGGGTAGTTGAAACCCGTGGAATGGGTACCATGCAATATGACTTCAGAGGGTCTTCATTTGCTCACCAAACTTCTCCAATCCTATCACTGCTGCGTTTATGCCCCTGTACACATGCTTGATTCTCTTTCGGAGACATAGCAATCCATAGGTTTTAAGATACTTACTAGTCAGGTACATTCTTAGGCGTTTAATATGCGGTGTTGTGTCCATTTCGTTGAGCAAGGAGTAGCTCTTGTCTATTCCATATTTGGCTTAAGGAACTTTATCTGTGCTCATTTCAATCTCTGGTTTTATGCAGCACCCCAACTCACCTTTCCCCTTAAGCAAGCATAAGTTGGTTTTCTAAATTTGAGACCCTGTTCTGTTCTGTAATTCAGTTCCTGTGTAGCCAAGTTTACATTCCGTGTATTACTGATATCTTATGATGTTTCTTTTTCTGTGTGACTTATTTCAGTTAGAATCATCATACCTGAATCCACTCATTGTGCTGCTAAGGGCCTGATGACATAGATTTCATTGCTGAGTGATATTGCTTTGTAAGTAAATACCACAACTTCTTTATCCATTTTTCACTTTCTGCGATGTTGAACTTGTACTGTAAACGAGGTTCTTGTAAACAGAGGCGTCCCAAACTTTGGGGTGGCTGTGTCTTTTTGATTTTAATTTCCCTAAGCTATAGGACCATAAGTGGAAGTGCCCTAGGCTCTGTTGCTTTGTTTTTTAGATGTTTCAGGAAACACCATACACTTCTCCCGAGTGTCTGTTGGCAATTTACATCCCGCCCATCAGCATAACAAGGCTCCCAGTTCTCCATGGCCTGTCTTGCCTTTCTGGATTTTACACTTTTTTCAGATGGCCCTTTTGACCGGGGGGAAGTGAGACTTCATTGTAGTGCAGATTTCCTTTGCAAGCTTGCTTGGTTGGCCAAAAAGGGCGTATGCGTTTTTTCCTGAATATATTCAGGAAAAAACGCATACGCCCTTTTTGGCCAAGTGCATCATTGTGGACGTTCTGCCTCTTTTCCTATGCTTTCAATGCAATTCCAGTCTACCTCCTGAAATCGGTTTCCTGCAATTCTGCCCCGCTTTCAAGTCCTCTTGGCAGCCTTACTTCAGTATATTTTTGGACGATAGCTGTCATTTATAAGTCTGCAGGGTTGTGAATTACAGTGCCCCTGAGCTCCTTTCTTCAACTCGCTTTCTTTTGAGCTGGCCGCAACACCGCAGGATGGCTTCAGGCCCTAATCTGGTTCCGGCACGGCACGCTGAGCCTTTGGTTAATTCCTCTTCCTGGTGGGAAATGAGAGTTAAATTTGCCCGTCCAGACACCTCCAGCTAGTCTCTCATTGGTTCTCGCTATTCCTGTTCATCTTCCGCAGAAATTGCAAACTGGGCCAAACAGGAGGTTAAAGGGACTGACTCTCCAAGTCGGGAGGGTGTTAGTAAAGCGTCTGGAATGTTGCACCCGAGTACCAGGGTACGAAAACTGAGACATATTTGAACACGTCTCCCGATCACATGGTTGATCATACTCTAGGTTCCACATGCATGTTTTAGCTGAAGGAAGAATACCTTAAACCTGGGTAGTTGAAACCCGTGGAATGGGTACCATGCAATATGACTTCAGAGGGTCTTCATTTGCTCACCAAACTTCTCCAATCCTATCACTGCTGCGTTTATGCCCCTGTACACATGCTTGATTCTCTTTCGGAGACATAGCAATCCATAGGTTTTAAGATACTTACTAGTCAGGTACATTCTTAGGCGTTTAATATGCGGTGTTGTGTCCATTTCGTTGAGCAAGGAGTAGCTCTTGTCTATTCCATATTTGGCTTAAGGAACTTTATCTGTGCTCATTTCAATCTCTGGTTTTATGCAGCACCCCAACTCACCTTTCCCCTTAAGCAAGCATAAGTTGGTTTTCTAAATTTGAGACCCTGTTCTGTTCTGTAATTCAGTTCCTGTGTAGCCAAGTTTACATTCCGTGTATTACTGATATCTTTGATGTTTCTTTTTCTGTGTGACTTATTTCAGTTAGAATCATCATACCTGAATCCACTCATTGTGCTGCTAAGGGCCTGATGACATAGATTTCATTGCAGAGTGATATTGCTTTGTAAGTAAATACCACAACTTCTTTATCCATTTTTCACTTTCTGCGATGTTGAACTTGTACTGTAAACGAGGTTCTTGTAAACAGAGGCGTCCCAAACTTTGGGGTGGCTGTGTCTTTTTTATTTTAATTTCCCTAATCTATAGGACCATAAGTTGAAGTGCCCTAGGCTCTGTTGCTTTGTTTTTTAGATGTTTCAGGAAACACCATACACTTCTCCCGAGTGTCTGTTGGCAATTTACATCCCGCCCATCAGCATAACAAGGCTCCCAGTTCTCCATGGCCTGTCCTGCCTTTCTGGATTTTACACTTTTTTCAGATGGCCCTTTTGACCGGGGGGAAGTGAGACTTCATTGTAGTGCAGATTTCCTTTGCAAGGTTGCTTGGTTGGCCAAAAAGGGCATATGCGTTTTTTCCTGAATATATTCAGGAAAAAACGCATACACCCTTTTTGGCCAAGTGCATCATTGTGGACGTTCTGCCTCTTTTCCTATGCTTTCAATGCAATTCCAGTCTACCTCCTGAAATCGGTTTCCTGCAATTCTGCCCCGCTTTCAAGTCCTCTTGGCAGCCTTACTTCAGTATGTTTTTGGATGATAGCTGTCATTTATAACTCTGCAGGTTTGTGAATTACAGTGCCCCTGTGCTCCTTTCTTCAACTCGCTTTCTTTTGAGCTGGCCGCAACACTGCAGGATGGCTTCAGGCCCTAATCTTGTTCCGGCACGGCACGCTGAGCCTTTGGTTAATTCCTCTTCCTGGTGGGAAATGAGAGTTAAATTTGCCCGTCCAGACACCTCCAGCTAGTCTCTCATTGGTTCTCGCTATTCCTGTTCATCTTCCGCAGAAATTGCAAACTGGGCCAAACAGGAGGTTAAAGGGACTGACTCTCCAAGTCGGGAGGGTGTTAGTAAAGCGTCTGGAATGTTGCACCCGAGTACCAGGGTACGAAAACTGAGACATATTTGAACACGTCTCCCGATCACATGGTTGATCATACTCTAGGTTCCACATGAATGTTTTAGCTGAAGGAAGAATACCTTAAACCTGGGTAGTTGAAACCCGTGGAATGGGTACCATGCAATATGACTTCAGAGGGTCTTCATTTGCTCACCGAACCTCTCCAATCCTATCACTGCTGCGTTTATGCCCCTGTACACATGCTTGATTCTCTTTCGGAGACATAGCAATCCATAGGTTTTAAGATACTTACTAGTCAGGTACATTCTTAGGCATTTAATATGGGGTGTTGACTCCATTTCGTTGAGCAAGGAGTAGCTCTTGTCTATTCCATATTTGGCTTAAGGAACTTTATCTGTGCTCATTTCAATCTCTGGTTTTATGCAGCACCCCAACTCACCTTTACCCTTAAGCAAGCATAAGTTGGTTTTCTAAATTTGAGACCCTGTTCTGTTCTGTAATTCAGTTCCTGTGTAGCCAAGTTTACATTCCGTGTATTACTGATATCTTATGATGTTTCTTTTTCTGTGTGACTTATTTCAGTTAGAATCATCATACCTGAATCCACTCATTGTGCTGCTAAGGGCCTGATGACATAGATTTCATTGCTGAGTGATATTGCTTTGTAAGTAAATACCACAACTTCTTTATCCATTTTTCACTTTCTGCGATGTTGAACTTGTACTGTAAATGAGGTTCTTGTAAACAGAGGCGTCCCAAACTTTGGGGTGGCTGTGTCTTTTTGATTTTAATTTCCCTAAGCTATAGGACCATAAGTGGAAGTGCCCTAGGCTCTGTTGCTTTGTTTTTTAGATGTTTCAGGAAACACCATACACTTCTCCCGAGTGTCTGTTGGCAATTTACATCCCGCCCATCAGCATAACAAGGCTCCCAGTTCTCCATGGCCTGTCCTGCCTTTCTGGATTTTACACTTTTTTCAGATGGCCCTTTTGACCGGGGGGAAGTGAGACTTCATTGTAGTGCAGATTTCCTTTGCAAGCTTGCTTGGTTGGCCAAAAAGGGCGTATGCGTTTTTTCCTGAATATATTCAGGAAAAAACGCATACGCCCTTTTTGGCCAAGTGCATCATTGTGGACGTTCTGCCTCTTTTCCTATGCTTTCAATGCAATTCCAGTCTACCTCCTGAAATCGGTTTCCTGCAATTCTGCCCCGCTTTCAAGTCCTCTTGGCAGCCTTACTTCAGTATATTTTTGGACGATAGCTGTCATTTATAAGTCTGCAGGGTTGTGAATTACAGTGCCCCTGAGCTCCTTTCTTCAACTCGCTTTCTTTTGAGCTGGCCGCAACACCGCAGGATGGCTTCAGGCCCTAATCTGGTTCCGGCACGGCACGCTGAGCCTTTGGTTAATTCCTCTTCCTGGTGGGAAATGAGAGTTAAATTTGCCCGTCCAGACACCTCCAGCTAGTCTCTCATTGGTTCTCGCTATTCCTGTTCATCTTCCGCAGAAATTGCAAACTGGGCCAAACAGGAGGTTAAAGGGACTGACTCTCCAAGTCGGGAGGGTGTTAGTAAAGCGTCTGGAATGTTGCACCCGAGTACCAGGGTACGAAAACTGAGACATATTTGAACACGTCTCCCGATCACATGGTTGATCATACTCTAGGTTCCACATGCATGTTTTAGCTGAAGGAAGAATACCTTAAACCTGGGTAGTTGAAACCCGTGGAATGGGTACCATGCAATATGACTTCAGAGGGTCTTCATTTGCTCACCAAACTTCTCCAATCCTATCACTGCTGCGTTTATGCCCCTGTACACATGCTTGATTCTCTTTCGGAGACATAGCAATCCATAGGTTTTAAGATACTTACTAGTCAGGTACATTCTTAGGCGTTTAATATGCGGTGTTGTGTCCATTTCGTTGAGCAAGGAGTAGCTCTTGTCTATTCCATATTTGGCTTAAGGAACTTTATCTGTGCTCATTTCAATCTCTGGTTTTATGCAGCACCCCAACTCACCTTTCCCCTTAAGCAAGCATAAGTTGGTTTTCTAAATTTGAGACCCTGTTCTGTTCTGTAATTCAGTTCCTGTGTAGCCAAGTTTACATTCCGTGTATTACTGATATCTTTGATGTTTCTTTTTCTGTGTGACTTATTTCAGTTAGAATCATCATACCTGAATCCACTCATTGTGCTGCTAAGGGCCTGATGACATAGATTTCATTGCAGAGTGATATTGCTTTGTAAGTAAATACCACAACTTCTTTATCCATTTTTCACTTTCTGCGATGTTGAACTTGTACTGTAAACGAGGTTCTTGTAAACAGAGGCGTCCCAAACTTTGGGGTGGCTGTGTCTTTTTTATTTTAATTTCCCTAATCTATAGGACCATAAGTTGAAGTGCCCTAGGCTCTGTTGCTTTGTTTTTTAGATGTTTCAGGAAACACCATACACTTCTCCCGAGTGTCTGTTGGCAATTTACATCCCGCCCATCAGCATAACAAGGCTCCCAGTTCTCCATGGCCTGTCCTGCCTTTCTGGATTTTACACTTTTTTCAGATGGCCCTTTTGACCGGGGGGAAGTGAGACTTCATTGTAGTGCAGATTTCCTTTGCAAGGTTGCTTGGTTGTCCAAAAAGGGCATATGCGTTTTTTCCTGAATATATTCAGGAAAAAACGCATACACCCTTTTTGGCCAAGTGCATCATTGTGGACGTTCTGCCTCTTTTCCTATGCTTTCAATGCAATTCCAGTCTACCTCCTGAAATCGGTTTCCTGCAATTCTGCCTCGCTTTCAAGTCCTCTTGGCAGCCTTACTTCAGTATGTTTTTGGATGATAGCTGTCATTTATAACTCTGCAGGTTTGTGAATTACAGTGCCCCTGAGCTCCTTTCTTCAACTCGCTTTCTTGTGAGCTGGCCGCAACACCGCAGGATGGCTTCAGGCCCTAATCTGTTCCGGCACGGCACGCTGAGCCTTTGGTTAATTCCTCTTCCTGGTGGGAAATGAGAGTTAAATTTGCCCGTCCAGACACCTCCAGCTAGTCTCTCATTGGTTCTCACTATTCCTGTTCATCTTCCGCAGAAATTGCAAACTGGGCCAAACAGGAGGTTAAAGGGACTGACTCTCCAAGTCGGGAGGGTGTTAGTAAAGCGTCTGGAATGTTGCACCCGAGTACCAGGGTACGAAAACTGAGACATATTTGAACACGTCTCCCGATCACATGGTTGATCATACTCTAGGTTCCACATGCATGTTTTACCTGAAGGAAGAATACCTTAAACCTGGGTAGTTGAAACCCGTGGAATGGGTACCATGCAATATGACTTCAAAGGGTCTTCATTTGCTCACCGAACCTCTCCAATCCTATCACTGCTGTGTTTATGCCCCTGTACACATGCTTGATTCTCTTTCGGAGACATAGCAATCCATAGGTTTTAAGATACTTACTAGTCAGGTACATTCTTAGGCGTTTAATATGCGGTGTTGAGTCCATTTCTTTGAGCAAGGAGTAGCTCTTGTCTATTCCATATTTGGCTTAAGGAACTTTATCTGTGCTCATTTCAATCTCTGGTTTTATGCAGCACCCCAACTCACCTTTCCCCTTAAGCAAGCATAAGTTGGTTTTCTAAATTTGAGACCCTGTTCTGTTCTGTAATTCAGTTCCTGTGTAGCCAAGTTTACATTCCGTGTATTACTGATATCTTATGATGTTTCTTTTTCTGTGTGACTTATTTCAGTTAGAATCATCATACCTGAATCCACTCATTGTGCTGCTAAGGGCCTGATGACATAGATTTCATTGCTGAGTGATATTGCTTTGTAAGTAAATACCACAACTTCTTTATCCATTTTTCACTTTCTGCGATGTTGAACTTGTACTGTAAACGAGGTTCTTGTAAACAGAGGCGTCCCAATGTTTGGGGTGGCTGTGTCTTTTTGATTTTAATTTCCCTAAGCTATAGGACCATAAGTGGAAGTGCCCTAGGCTCTGTTGCTTTGTTTTTTAGATGTTTCAGGAAACACCATACACTTCTCCCGAGTGTCTGTTGGCAATTTACATCCCGCCCATCAGCATAACAAGGCTCCCAGTTCTCCATGGCCTGTCTTGCCTTTCTGGATTTTACACTTTTTTCAGATGGCCCTTTTGACCGGGGGGAAGTGAGACTTCATTGTAGTGCAGATTTCCTTTGCAAGCTTGCTTGGTTGGCCAAAAAGGGCGTATGCGTTTTTTCCTGAATATATTCAGGAAAAAACGCATACGCCCTTTTTGGCCAAGTGCATCATTGTGGACGTTCTGCCTCTTTTCCTATGCTTTCAATGCAATTCCAGTCTACCTCCTGAAATCGGTTTCCTGCAATTCTGCCCCGCTTTCAAGTCCTCTTGGCAGCCTTACTTCAGTATATTTTTGGACGATAGCTGTCATTTATAACTCTGCAGGTTTGTGAATTACAGTGCCCCTGTGCTCCTTTCTTTAACTCGCTTTCTTTTGAGCTGGCCGCAACACCGCAGGATGGCTTCAGGCCCTAATCTTGTTCCGGCACGGCACGCTGAGCCTTTGGTTAATTCCTCTTCCTGGTGGGAAATGAGAGTTAAATTTGCCCGTCCAGACACCTCCAGCTAGTCTCTCATTGGTTCTCGCTATTCCTGTTCATCTTCCGCAGAAATTGCAAACTGGGCCAAACAGGAGGTTAAAGGGACTGACTCTCCAAGTCGGGAGGGTGTTAGTAAAGCGTCTGGAATGTTGCACCTGAGTACCAGGGTACGAAAACTGAGACATATTTGAACACGTCTCCCGATCACATGGTTGATCAGACTCTAGGTTCCACATGCATGTTTTAGCTGAAGGAAGAATACCTTAAACCTGGGTAGTTGAAACCCGTGGAATGGGTACCATGCAATATGACTTCAGAGGGTCTTCATTTGCTCACCGAACCTCTCCAATCCTATCACTGCTGCGTTTATGCCCCTGTACACATGCTTGATTCTCTTTCGGAGACATAGCAATCCATAGGTTTTAAGATACTTACTAGTCAGGTACATTCTTAGGCATTTAATATGCGGTGTTGAGTCCATTTCGTTGAGCAAGGAGTAGCTCTTGTCTATTCCATATTTGGCTTAAGGAACTTTATCTGTGCTCATTTCAATCTCTGGTTTTATGCAACACCCCAACTCACCTTTCCCCTTAAGCAAGCATAAGTTGGTTTTCTAAATTTGAGACCCTGTTCTGTTCTGTAATTCAGTTCCTGTGTAGCCAAGTTTACATTCCGTGTATTACTGATATCTTATGATGTTTCTTTTTCTGTGTGACTTATTTCAGTTAGAATCATCATACCTGAATCCACTCATTGTGCTGCTAAGGGCCTGATGACATAGATTTCATTGCTGAGTGATATTGCTTTGTAAGTAAATACCACAACTTCTTTATCCATTTTTCACTTTCTGCGATGTTGAACTTGTACTGTAAACGAGGTTCTTGTAAACAGAGGCGTCCCAAACTTTGGGGTGGCTGTGTCTTTTTGATTTTAATTTCCCTAAGCTATAGGACCATAAGTGGAAGTGCCCTAGGCTCTGTTGCTTTGTTTTTTAGATGTTTCAGGAAACACCATACACTTCTCCCGAGTGTCTGTTGGCAATTTACATCCCGCCCATCAGCATAACAAGGCTCCCAGTTCTCCATGGCCTGTCCTGCCTTTCTGGATTTTACACGTTTTTCATATGGCCCTTTTGACCGGGGGGAAGTGAGACTTCATTGTAGTGCAGATTTCATTTGCACGTTTGCTTGGTTGGCCAAAAAGGGCGTATGCGTTTTTTCCTGAATGTATTCAGGAAAAAACGCATACGCCCTTTTTGGCGAAGTGCATCATTGTGGACGTTCTGCCTCTTTTCCTATGCTTTCAATGCAATTCCAGTCTACCTCCTGAAATCAGTTTCCTGCAATTCTGCCCCGCTTTCAAGTCCTCTTGGCAGCCTTACTTCAGTATATTTTTGGACGATAGCTGTCATTTATAACTCTGCAGGTTTGTGAATTACAGTGCCCCTGAGCTCCTTTCTTCAACTCGCTTTCTTTTGAGCTGGCCGCAACACCGCAGGATGGCTTCAGGCCCTAATCTGGTTCCGGCACGGCACGCTGAGCCTTTGGTTAATTCCTCTTCCTGGTGGGAAATGAGAGTAAAATTTGCCCGTCCAGACACCTCCAGCTAGTCTCTCATTGGTTCTCGCTATTCCTGTTCATCTTCTGCAGAAATTGCAAACTGGGCCAAACAGGAGGTTAAAGGGACTGACTCTCCAAGTCGGGAGGGTGTTAGTAAAGCGTCTGGAATGTTGCACCCGAGTACCAGGGTACGAAAACTGAGACATATTTGAACACGTCTCCCGATCACATGGTTGATCATACTCTAGGTTCCACATGAATGTTTTAGCTGAAGGAAGAATACCTTAAACCTGGGTAGTTGAAACCCGTGGAATGGGTACCATGCAATATGACTTCAAAGGGTCTTCATTTGCTCACCGAACCTCTCCAATCCTATCACTGCTGCATTTATGCCCCTGTACACACGCTTGATTCTCTTTCGGAGACATAGCAATCCCTAGGTTTTAAGATACTTACTAGTCAGGTACATTCTTAGGCGTTTAATATGGGGTGTTGAGTCCATTTCGTTGAGCAAGGAGTAGCTCTTGTCTATTCCATATTTGGCTTAAGGAACTTTATCTGTGCTCATTTCAATCTCTGGTTTTATGCAGCACCCCAACTCACCTTTCCCCTTAAGCAAGCATAAGTTGGTTTTCTAAATTTGAGACCCTGTTCTGTTCTGTAATTCAGTTCCTGTGTAGCCAAGTTTACATTCCGTGTATTAGTGATATCTTATGATGTTTCTTTTTCTGTGTGACTTATTTCAGTTAGAATCATCGTACCTGAATCCACTCATTGTGCTGCTAAGAGCCTGATGACATAGATTTCATTGCTGAGTGATATTGCTTTGTAAGTAAATACCACAACTTCTTTATCCATTTTTCACTTTCTGCGATGTTGAACTTGTACTGTAAACGAGGTTCTTGTAAACAGAGGCGTCCCAAACTTTGGGGTGGCTGTGTCTTTTTGATTTTAATTTCCCTAAGCTATAGGACCATAAGTGGAAGTGCCCTAGGCTCTGTTGCTTTGTTTTTTAGATGTTTCAGGAAACACCATACACTTCTCCCGAGTGTCTGTTGGCAATTTACATCCCGCCCATCAGCATAACAAGGCTCCCAGTTCTCCATGGCCTGTCCTGCCTTTCTGGATTTTACACTTTTTTCAGATGGCCCTTTTGACCGGGGGGAAGTGAGACTTCATTTTAGTGCAGATTTACTTTGCAAGCTTGCTTGGTTGGCCAAAACGGGCGTATGCGTTTTTTCCTGAATATATTCAGGAAAAAACGCATACGCCCTTTTTGGCCAAGTGCATCATTGTGGACGTTCTGCCTCTTTTCCTATGCTTTCAATGCAATTCCAGTCTACCTCCTGAAATCGGTTTCCTGCAATTCTGCCCCGCTTTCAAGTCCTCTTGGCAGCCTTACTTCAGTATATTTTTGGACGATGGCTGTCATTTATAACTCTGCAGGTTTGTGAATTACAGTACCCCTGAGCTCCTTTCTTCAACTCGCTTTCTTTTGAGCTGGCCGCAACACCGCAGGATGGCTTCAGGCCCTAATCTGGTTCCGGCACGGCACGCTGAGCCTTTGGTTAATTCCTCTTCCTGGTGGGAAATGAGAGTTAAATTTGCCCGTCCAGACACCTCCAGCTAGTCTCTCATTGGTTCTGGCTATTCCTGTTCATCTTCTGCAGAAATTGCAAACTGGGCCAAACAGGAGGTTAAAGGGACTGACTCTCCAAGTCGGGAGGGTGTTAGTAAAGCGTCTGGAATGTTGCACCCGAGTACCAGGGTACGAAAACTGAGACATATTTGAACACGTCTCCCGATCACATGGTTGATCAGACTCTAGGTTCCACATGCATGTTTTACCTGAAGGAAGAATACCTTAAACCTGGGTAGTTGAAACCCGTGGAATGGGTACCATGCAATATGACTTCAAAGGGTCTTCATTTGCTCACCGAACCTCTCCAATCCTATCACTGCTGTGTTTATGCCCCTGTACACATGCTTGATTCTCTTTCGGAGACATAGCAATCCATAGGTTTTAAGATACTTACTAGTCAGGTACATTCTTAGGCGTTAAATATGCGGTGTTGAGTCCATTTCTTTGAGCAAGGAGTAGCTCTTGTCTATTCCATATTTGGCTTAAGGAAATTTATCTGTGCTCATTTCAATCTCTGGTTTTATGCAGCACCCCAACTCACCTTTACCCTTAAGCAAGCATAAGTTGGTTTTCTAAATTTGAGACCCTGTTCTGTTCTGTAATTCAGTTCCTGTGTAGCCAAGTTTACATTCCGTGTATTACTGATATCTTATGATGTTTCTTTTTCTGTGTGACTTATTTCAGTTAGAATCATCATACCTGAATCCACTCATTGTGCTGCTAAGGGCCTGATGACATAGATTTCATTGCTGAGTGATATTGCTTTGTAAGTAAATACCACAAATTCTTTATCCATTTTTCACTTTCTGTGATGTTGAACTTGTACTGTAAACGAGGT
This sequence comes from Pseudorca crassidens, assembly GCF_039906515.1. Lineage (NCBI taxonomy): Eukaryota > Metazoa > Chordata > Mammalia > Artiodactyla > Delphinidae > Pseudorca > Pseudorca crassidens. Next base: position 191,251 of record NW_027136300.1, read on the forward strand.
TCTTGTAAACAGAGGCGTCCCAATGTTTGGGGTGGCTGTGTCTTTTTGATTTTAATTTCCCTAAGCTATAGGACCATAAGTGGAAGTGCCCTAGGCTCTGTTGCTTTGTTTTTTAGATGTTTCAGGAAACACCATACACTTCTCCCGAGTGTCTGTTGGCAATTTACATCCCGCCCATCAGCATAACAAGGCTCCCAGTTCTCCATGGCCTGTCCTGCCTTTCTGGATTTTACACTTTTTTCAGATGGCCCTTTTGACCGGGGGGAAGTGAGACTTCATTGTAGTGCAGATTTCCTTTGCAAGCTTGCTTGGTTGGCCAAAAAGGGCGTATGCGTTTTTTCCTGAATATATTCAGGAAAAAACGCATACGCCCTTTTTGGCCAAGTGCATCATTGTGGACGTTCTGTCTCTTTTCCTATGCTTTCAATGCAATTCCAGTCTACCTCCTGAAATCGGTTTCCTGCAATTCTGCCCCGCTTTCAAGTCCTCTTGGCAGCCTTACTTCAGTATATTTTTGGACGATAGCTGTCATTTATAACTCTGCAGGTTTGTGAATTACAGTGCCCCTGTGCTCCTTTCTTTAACTCGCTTTCTTTTGAGCTGGCCGCAACACTGCAGGATGGCTTCAGGCCCTAATCTTGTTCCGGCACGGCACGCTGAGCCTTTGGTTAATTCCTCTTCCTGGTGGGAAATGAGAGTTAAATTTGCCCGTCCAGACACCTCCAGCTAGTCTCTCATTGGTTCTCGCTATTCCTGTTCATCTTCCGCAGAAATTGCAAACTGGGCCAAACAGGAGGTTAAAGGGACTGACTCTCCAAGTCGGGAGGGTGTTAGTAAAGCGTCTGGAATGTTGCACCCGAGTACCAGGGTACGAAAACTGAGACATATTTGAACACGTCTCCCGATCACATGGTTGATCATACTCTAGGTTCCACATGCATGTTTTAGCTGAAGGAAGAATACCTTAAACCTGGGTAGTTGAAACCCGTGGAATGGGTACCATGCAATATGACTTCAGAGGGTCTTCATTTGCTCACCGAACCTCTCCAATCCTATCACTGCTGCGTTTATGCCCCTGTACACATGCTTGATTCTCTTTCGGAGACATAGCAATCCATAGGTTTTAAGATACTTACTAGTCAGGTACATTCTTAGGCATTTAATATGGGGTGTTGACTCCATTTCGTTGAGCAAGGAGTAGCTCTTGTCTATTCCATATTTGGCTTAAGGAACTTTATCTGTGCTCATTTCAATCTCTGGTTTTATGCAGCACCCCAACTCACCTTTACCCTTAAGCAAGCATAAGTTGGTTTTCTAAATTTGAGACCCTGTTCTGTTCTGTAATTCAGTTCCTGTGTAGCCAAGTTTACATTCCGTGTATTACTGATATCTTATGATGTTTCTTTTTCTGTGTGACTTATTTCAGTTAGAATCATCATACCTGAATCCACTCATTGTGCTGCTAAGGGCCTGATGACATAGATTTCATTGCTGAGTGATATTGCTTTGTAAGTAAATACCACAACTTCTTTATCCATTTTTCACTTTCTGCGATGTTGAACTTGTACTGTAAACGAGGTTCTTGTAAACAGAGGCGTCCCAAACTTTGGGGTGGCTGTGTCTTTTTGATTTTAATTTCCCTAAGCTATAGGACCATAAGTGGAAGTGCCCTAGGCTCTGTTGCTTTGTTTTTTAGATGTTTCAGGAAACACCATACACTTCTCCCGAGTGTCTGTTGGCAATTTACATCCCGCCCATCAGCATAACAAGGCTCCCAGTTCTCCATGGCCTGTCCTGCCTTTCTGGATTTTACACTTTTTTCAGATGGCCCTTTTGACCGGGGGGAAGTGAGACTTCATTGTAGTGCAGATTTCCTTTGCAAGCTTGCTTGGTTGGCCAAAAAGGGCGTATGCGTTTTTTCCTGAATATATTCAGGAAAAAACGCATACGCCCTTTTTGGCCAAGTGCATCATTGTGGACGTTCTGCCTCTTTTCCTATGCTTTCAATGCAATTCCAGTCTACCTCCTGAAATCGGTTTCCTGCAATTCTGCCCCGCTTTCAAGTCCTCTTGGCAGCCTTACTTCAGTATATTTTTGGACGATAGCTGTCATTTATAACTCTGCAGGTTTGTGAATTACAGTGCCCCTGAGCTCCTTTCTTCAACTCGCTTTCTTTTGAGCTGGCCGCAACACCGCAGGATGGCTTCAGGCCCTAATCTGGTTCCGGCACGGCACGCTGAGCCTTTGGTTAATTCCTCTTCCTGGTGGGAAATGAGAGTTAAATTTGCCCGTTCAGACACCTCCAGCTAGTCTCTCATTGGTTCTCGCTATTCCTGTTCATCTTCCGCAGAAATTGCAAACTGGGCCAAACAGGAGGTTAAAGGGACTGACTCTCCAAGTCGGGAGGGTGTTAGTAAAGCGTCTGGAATGATGCACCCGAGTACCAGGGTACGAAAACTGAGACATATTTGAACACGTCTCCCAATCACATGGTTGATCAGACTCTAGGTTCCACATGCATGTTTTAGCTGAAGGAAGAATACCTTAAACCTGGGTAGTTGAAACCCGTGGAATGGGTACCATGCAATATGACTTCAAAGGGTCTTCATTTGCTCACCGAACCTCTCCAATCCTATCACTGCTGCGTTTATGCCCCTGTACACATGCTTGATTCTCTTTCGGAGACATAGCAATCCATAGGTTTTAAGATACTTACTAGTCAGGTACATTCTTAGGCATTTAATATGCGGTGTTGAGTTCATTTCGTTGAACAAGAGGTAGCTCTTGTCTATTCCATATTTGGCTTAAGGAACTTTATCTGTGCTCATTTCAATCTCTGGTTTTATGCAGCACCCCAACTCACCTTTACCCTTAAGCAAGCATAAGTTGGTTTTCTAAATTTGAGACCCTGTTCTGTTCTGTAATTCAGTTCTTGTGTAGCCAAGTTTACATTCCGTGTATTACTGATATCTTATGATGTTTCTTTTTCTGTGTGACTTATTTCAGTTAGAATCATCATACCTGAATCCACTCATTGTGCTGCTAAGGGCCTGATGACATAGATTTCATTGCTGAGTGATATTGCTTTGTAAGTAAATACCACAACTTCTTTATCCATTTTTCACTTTCTGCGATGTTGAACTTGTACTGTAAACGAGGTTCTTGTAAACAGAGGCGTCCCAATGTTTGGGGTGGCTGTGTCTTTTTGATTTTAATTTCCCTAAGCTATAGGACCATAAGTGGAAGTGCCCTAGGCTCTGTTGCTTTGTTTTTTAGATGTTTCAGGAAACACCATACACTTCTCCCGAGTGTCTGTTGGCAATTTACATCCCGCCCATCAGCATAACAAGGCTCCCAGTTCTCCATGGCCTGTCCTGTCTTTCTGGATTTTACACTTTTTTCAGATGGCCCTTTTGACCGGGGGGAAGTGAGACTTCATTGTAGTGCAGATTTCCTTTGCAAGCTTGCTTGGTTGGGCAAAAAGGGCGTATGCGTTTTTTCCTGAATATATTCAGGAAAAAACGCATACGCCCTTTTTGGCCAAGGGCATCATTGTGGACGTTCTGCCTCTTTTCCTATGCTTTCAATGCAATTCCAGTCTACCTCCTGAAATCGGTTTCCTGCAATTCTGCCCCGCTTTCAAGTCCTCTTGGCAGCCTTACTTCAGTATATTTTTGGACGATAGCTGTCATTTATAACTCTGCAGGTTTGTGAATTACAGTGCCCCTGTGCTCCTTTCTTTAACTCGCTTTCTTTTGAGCTGGCCGCAACACCGCAGGATGGCTTCAGGCCCTAATCTTGTTCCGGCACGGCACGCTGAGCCTTTGGTTAATTCCTCTTCCTGGTGGGAAATGAGAGTTAAATTTGCCCGTCCAGACACCTCCAGCTAGTCTCTCATTGGTTCTCGCTATTCCTGTTCATCTTCCGCAGAAATTGCAAACTGGGCCAAACAGGAGGTTAAAGGGACTGACTCTCCAAGTCGGGAGGATGTTAGTAAAGCGTCTGGAATGTTGCACCCGAGTACCAGGGTACGAAAACTGAGACATATTTGAACACGTCTCCCGATCACATGGTTGATCATACTCTAGGTTCCACATGCATGTTTTAGCTGAAGGAAGAATACCTTAAACCTGGGTAGTTGAAACCCGTGGAATGGGTACCATGCAATATGACTTCAAAGGGTCTTCATTTGCTCACCGAACCTCTCCAATCCTATCACTGCTGCGTTTATGCCCCTGTACACATGCTTGATTCTCTTTCGGAGACATAGCAATCCATAGGTTTTAAGATACTTACTAGTCAGGTACATTCTTAGGCATTTAATATGCGGTGTTGAGTCCATTTCGTTGAGCAAGGAGTAGCTCTTGTCTATTCCATATTTGGCTTAAGGAACTTTATCTGTGCTCATTTCAATCTCTGGTTTTATGCAGCACCCCAACTCACCTTTCCCCTTAAGCAAGCATAAGTTGGTTTTCTAAATTTGAGACCCTGTTCTGTTCTGTAATTCAGTTCCTGTGTAGCCAAGTTTACATTCCGTGTATTACTGATATCTTATGATGTTTCTTTTTCTGTGTGACTTATTTCAGTTAGAATCATCATACCTGAATCCACTCATTGTGCTGCTAAGGGCCTGATGACATAGATTTCATTGCTGAGTGATATTGCTTTGTAAGTAAATACCACAACTTCTTTATCCATTTTTCACTTTCTGCGATGTTGAACTTGTACTGTAAACGAGGTTCTTGTAAACAGAGGCGTCCCAATGTTTGGGGTGGCTGTGTCTTTTTGATTTTAATTTCCCTAAGCTATAGGACCATAAGTGGAAGTGCCCTAGGCTCTGTTGCTTTGTTTTGTAGATGTTTCAGGAAACACCATACACTTCTCCCGAGTGTCTGTTGGCAATTTACATCCCGCCCATCAGCATAACAAGGCTCCCAGTTCTCCATGGCCTGTCCTGCCTTTCTGGATTTTACACTTTTTTCAGATGGCCCTTTTGACCGGGGGGAAGTGAGACTTCATTGTAGTGCAGATTTCCTTTGCAAGCTTGCTTGGTTGGCCAAAAAGGGCGTATGCGTTTTTTCCTGAATATATTCAGGAAAAAACGCATACGCCCTTTTTGGCCAAGTGCATCATTGTGGACGTTCTGCCTCTTTTCCTATGCTTTCAATGCAATTCCAGTCTACCTCCTGAAATCGGTTTCCTGCAATTCTGCCCCGCTTTCAAGTCCTCTTGGCAGCCTTACTTCAGTATATTTTTGGACGATAGCTGTCATTTATAACTCTGCAGGTTTGTGAATTACAGTGCCCCTGAGCTCCTTTCTTCAACTCGCTTTCTTTTGAGCTGGCCGCAACACCGCAGGATGGCTTCAGGCCCTAATCTGGTTCCGGCACGGCACGCTGAGCCTTTGGTTAATTCCTCTTCCTGGTGGGAAATGAGGGTTAAATTTGCCCGTCCAGACACCTCCAGCTAGTCTCTCATTGGTTCTCGCTATTCCTGTTCATCTTCCGCAGAAATTGCAAACTGGTCCAAACAGGAGGTTAAAGGCGCTGACTCTCCAAGTTGGGAGGGTGTTAGTAAAGCGTCTGGAATGTTGCACCCGAGTACCAGGGTACGAAAACTGAGACATATTTGAACACATCTCCCGATCACATGGTTGATCATACTCTAGGTTCCACATGCATGTTTTAGCTGAAGGAAGAATACCTTAAACCTGGGTAGTTGAAACCCGTGGAATGGGTACCATGCAATATGACTTCAAAGGGTCTTCATTTGCTCACCGAACCTCTCCAATCCTATCACTGCTGCGTTTATGCCCCTGTACACATGCTTGATTCTCTTTCGGAGACATAGCAATCCATAGGTTTTAAGATACTTACTAGTCAGGTACATTCTTAGGCATTTAATATGCGGTGTTGATTCCATTTCGTTGAGCAAGGAGTAGCTCTTGTCTATTCCATATTTGGCTTAAGGAACTTTATCTGTGCTCATTTCAATCTCTGGTTTTATGCAGCACCCCAACTCACCTTTCCCCTTAAGCAAGCATAAGTTGGTTTTCTAAATTTGAGACCCTGTTCTGTTCTGTAATTCAGTTCTTGTGTAGCCAAGTTTACATTCCGTGTATTACTGATATCTTATGATGTTTCTTTTTCTGTGTGACTTATTTCAGTTAGAATCATCATACCTGAATCCACTCATTGTGCTGCTAAGGGCCTGATGACATAGATTTCATTGCTGAGTGATATTGCTTTGTAAGTAAATACCACAACTTCTTTATCCATTTTTCACTTTCTGCGATGTTGAACTTGTACTGTAAACGCGGTTCTTGTAAACAGAGGCGTCCCAAACTTTGGGGTGGCTGTGTCTTTTTGATTTTAATTTCCCTAAGCTATAGGACCATAAGTGGAAGTGCCCTAGGCTCTGTTGCTTTGTTTTGTAGATGTTTCAGGAAACACCATACACTTCTCCCGAGTGTCTGTTGGCAATTTACATCCCGCCCATCAGCATAACAAGGCTCCCAGTTCTCCATGGCCTGTCCTGCCTTTCTGGATTTTACACTTTTTTCAGATGGCCCTTTTGACCGGGGGGAAGTGAGACTTCATTGTAGTGCAGATTTCCTTTGCAAGCTTGCTTGGTTGGCCAAAAAGGGCGTATGCGTTTTTTCCTGAATATATTCAGGAAAAAACGCATACGCCCTTTTTGGCCAAGTGCATCATTGTGGACGTTCTGCCTCTTTTCCTATGCTTTCAATGCAATTTCAGTCTGCCTCCTGAAATCGGTTTCCTGCAATTCTGCCCCGCTTTCAAGTCCTCTTGGCAGCCTTACTTCAGTATATTTTTGGACGATAGCTGTCATTTATAACTCTGCAGGTTTGTGAATTACAGTGCCCCTGAGCTCCTTTCTTCAACTCGCTTTCTTTTGAGCTGGCCGTAACACCGCAGGACGGCTTCAGGCCCTAATCTGGTTCCGGCACGGCACGCTGAGCCTTTGGTTAATTCCTCTTCCTGGTGGGAAATGAGAGTTAAATTTGCCCGTTCAGACACCTCCAGCTAGTCTCTCATTGGTTCTCGCTATTCCTGTTCATCTTCCGCAGAAATTGCAAACTGGGCCAAACAGGAGGTTAAAGGGAGTGACTCTCCAAATCGGGAGGGTGTTAGTAAAGCGTCTGGAATGTTGTACCCGAGTACCAGGGTACGAAAACTGAGACATATTTGAACACGTCTCCCGATCACATGGTTGATCATACTCTAGGTTGCACATGCATGTTTTAGCTGAAGGAAGAATACCTTAAACCTGGGTAGTTGAAACCCGTGGAATGGGTACCATGCAATATGACTTCAGAGGGTCTTCATTTGCTCACCGAACCTCTCCAATCCTATCACTGCTGCATTTATGCCCCTGTACACATGCTTGATTCTCTTTCGGAGACATAGCAATCCATAGGTTTTAAGATACTTACTAGTCAGGTACATTCTTAGGCGTTTAATATGCGGTGTTGAGTCCATTTCGTTGAGCAAGAGGTAGCTCTTGTCTATTCCATATTTGGCTTAAGGAACTTTATCTGTGCTCATTTCAATCTCTGGTTTTATGCAGCACCCCAACTCACCTTTACCCTTAAGCAAGCATAAGTTGGTTTTCTAAATTTGAGACCCTGTTCTGTTCTGTAATTCAGTTCCTGTGTAGCCAAGTTTACATTCCGTGTATTACTGATATCTTATGATGTTTCTTTTTCTGTGTGACTTATTTCAGTTAGAATCATCATACCTGAATCCACTCATTGTGCTGCTAAGGGCCTGATGACATAGATTTCATTGCTGAGTGATATTGCTTTGTAAGTAAATACCACAACTTCTTTATCCATTTTTCACTTTCTGCGATGTTGAACTTGTACTGTAAACGAGGTTCTTGTAAACAGAGGCATTCCAATGTTTGGGGTGGCTGTGTCTTTTTGATTTTAATTTCCCTAAGCTATAGGACCATAAGTGGAAGTGCCCTAGGCTCTGTTGCTTTGTTTTTTAGATGTTTCAGGAAACACCATACACTTCTCCCGAGTGTCTGTTGGCAATTTACATCCCGCCCATCAGCATAACAAGGCTCTCAGTTCTCCATGGCCTGTCCTGCCTTTCTGGATTTTACACTTTTTTCAGATGGCCCTTTTGACCGGGGGGAAGTGAGACTTCATTGTAGTGCAGATTTCCTTTGCAAGCTTGCTTGGTTGGCCAAAAAGGGCGTATGCGTTTTTTCCTGAATATATTCAGGAAAAAACGCATACGCCCTTTTTGGCCAAGTGCATCATTGTGGACGTTCTGCCTCTTTTCCTATGCTTTCAATGCAATTCCAGTCTACCTCCTGAAATCGGTTTCCTGCAATTCTGCCCCGCTTTCAAGTCCTCTTGGCAGCCTTACTTCAGTATATTTTTGGACGATAGCTGTCATTTATAACTCTGCAGGTTTGTGAATTACAGTGCCCCTGAGCTCCTTTCTTCAACTCGCTTTCTTTTGAGCTGGCCGCAACACCGCAGGATGGCTTCAGGCCCTAATCTGGTTCCGGCACGGCACGCTGAGCCTTTGGTTAATTCCTCTTCCTGGTGGGAAATGAGAGTTAAATTTGCCCGTCCAGACACCTCCAGCTAGTCTCTCATTGGTTCTCGCTATTCCTGTTCATCTTCCGCAGAAATTGCAAACTGGGCCAAACAGGAGGTTAAAGGGACTGACTCTCCAAGTCGGGAGGGTGTTAGTAAAGCGTCTGGAATGTTGCACCCAAGTACCAGGGTACGAAAACTGAGACATATTTGAACACGTCTCCCGATCACATGGTTGATCATACTCTAGGTTCCACATGCATGTTTTAGCTGAAGGAAGAATACCTTAAACCTGGGTAGTTGAAACCCGTGGAATGGGTACCATGCAATATGACTTCAAAGGGTCTTCATTTGCTCACCGAACCTCTCCAATCCTATCACTGCTGCGTTTATGCCCCTGTACACATGCTTGATTCTCTTTCGGAGACATAGCAATCCATAGGTTTTAAGATACTTACTAGTCAGGTACATTCTTAGGCATTTAATATGCGGTGTTGAGTCCATTTCGTTGAGCAAGAGGTAGCTCTTGTCTATTCCATATTTGGCTTAAGGAACTTTATCTGTGCTCATTTCAATCTCTGGTTTTATGCAGCACCCCAACTCACCTTTACCCTTAAGCAAGCATAAGTTGGTTTTCTAAATTTGAGACCCTGTTCTGTTCTGTAATTCAGTTCCTGTGTAGCCAAGTTTACATTCCGTGTATTACTGATATCTTATGATGTTTCTTTTTCTGTGTGACTTATTTCAGTTAGAATCATCATACCTGAATCCACTCATTGTGCTGCTAAGGGCCTGATGACATAGATTTCATTGCTGAGTGATATTGCTTTGTAAGTAAATACCACAACTTCTTTATCCATTTTTCACTTTCTGCGATGTTGAACTTGTACTGTAAACGAGGTTCTTGTAAACAGAGGCGTTCCAAACTTTGGGGTGGCTGTGTCTTTTTGATTTTAATTTCCCTAAGCTATAGGACCATAAGTGGAAGTGCCCTAGGCTCTGTTGCTTTGTTTTTTAGATGTTTCAGGAAACACCATACACTTCTCCCGAGTGTCTGTTGGCAATTTACATCCCGCCCATCAGCATAACAAGGCTCCCAGTTCTCCATGGCCTGTCCTGCCTTTCTGGATTTTACACTTTTTTCAGATGGCCCTTTTGACCGGGGGGAAGTGAGACTTCATTGTAGTGCAGATTTCCTTTGCAAGCTTGCTTGGTTGGCCAAAAAGGGCGTATGCGTTTTTTCCTGAATATATTCAGGAAAAAACGCATACGCCCTTTTTGGCCAAGTGCATCATTGTGGACGTTCTGCCTCTTTTCCTATGCTTTCAATGCAATTCCAGTCTACCTCCTGAAATCGGTTTCCTGCAATTCTGCCCCGCTTTCAAGTCCTCTTGGCAGCCTTACTTCAGTATATTTTTGGACGATAGCTGTCATTTATAACTCTGCAGGTTTGTGAATTACAGTGCCCCTGAGCTCCTTTCTTCAACTCGCTTTCTTTTGAGCTGGCCGCAACACCGCAGGATGGCTTCAGGCCCTAATCTGGTTCCGGCACAGCACGCTGAGCCTTTGGTTAATTCCTCTTCCTGGTGGGAAATGAGGGTTAAATTTGCCCGTCCAGACACCTCCAGCTAGTCTCTCATTGGTTCTCGCTATTCCTGTTCATCTTCCGCAGAAATTGCAAACTGGTCCAAACAGGAGGTTAAAGGCGCTGACTCTCCAAGTTGGGAGGGTGTTAGTAAAGCGTCTGGAATGTTGCACCCGAGTACCAGGGTACGAAAACTGAGACATATTTGAACACATCTCCCGATCACATGGTTGATCATACTCTAGGTTCCACATGCATGTTTTAGCTGAAGGAAGAATACCTTAAACCTGGGTAGTTGAAACCCGTGGAATGGGTACCATGCAATATGACTTCAAAGGGTCTTCATTTGCTCACCGAACCTCTCCAATCCTATCACTGCTGCGTTTATGGCCCTGTACACATGCTTGATTCTCTTTCGGAGACATAGCAATCCATAGGTTTTAAGATACTTACTAGTCAGGTACATTCTTAGGCATTTAATATGGGGTGTTGAGTCCATTTCGTTGAGCAAGGAGTAGCTCTTGTCTATTCCATATTTGGCTTAAGGAACTTTATCTGTGCTCATTTCAATCTCTGGTTTTATGCAGCACCCCAACTCACCTTTCCCCTTAAGCAAGCATAAGTTGGTTTTCTAAATTTGAGACCCTGTTCTGTTCTGTAATTCAGTTCCTGTGTAGCCAAGTTTACATTCCGTGTATTACTGATATCTTATGATGTTTCTTTTTCTGTGTGACTTATTTCAGTTAGAATCATCATACCTGAATCCACTCATTGTGCTGCTAAGGGCCTGATGACATAGATTTCATTGCTGAGTGATATTGCTTTGTAAGTAAATACCACAACTTCTTTATCCATTTTTCACTTTCTGCGATGTTGAACTTGTACTGTAAACGAGGTTCTTGTAAACAGAGGCGTCCCAAACTTTGGGGTGGCTGTGTCTTTTTGATTTTAATTTCCCTAAGCTATAGGACCATAAGTGGAAGTGCCCTAGGCTCTGTTGCTTTGTTTTTTAGATGTTTCAGGAAACACCATACACTTCTCCCGAGTGTCTGTTGGCAATTTACATCCCGCCCATCAGCATAACAAGGCTCCCAGTTCTCCATGGCCTGTCCTGCCTTTCTGGATTTTACACTTTTTTCAGATGGCCCTTTTGACCGGGGGGAAGTGAGACTTCATTGTAGTGCAGATTTCCTTTGCAAGCTTGCTTGGTTGGCCAAAAAGGGCGTATGCGTTTTTTCCTGAATATATTCAGGAAAAAACGCATACGCCCTTTTTGGCCAAGTGCATCATTGTGGACGTTCTGCCTCTTTACCTATGCTTTCAATGCAATTCCAGTCTACCTCCTGAAATCGGTTTCCTGCAATTCTGCCCCGCTTTCAAGTCCTCTTGGCAGCCTTACTTCAGTATATTTTTGGACGATAGCTGTCATTTATAACTCTGCAGGTTTGTGAATTACAGTGCCCCTGAGCTCCTTTCTTCAACTCGCTTTCTTTTGAGCTGGCCGCAACACCGCAGGATGGCTTCAGGCCCTAATCTGGTTCCGGCACGGCACGCTGAGCCTTTGGTTAATTCCTCTTCCTGGTGGGAAATGAGGGTTAAATTTGCCCGTCCAGACACCTCCAGCTAGTCTCTCATTGGTTCTCGCTATTCCTGTTCATCTTCCGCAGAAATTGCAAACTGGGCCAAACAGGAGGTTAAAGGGACTGACTCTCCAAGTCGGGAGGGTGTTAGTAAAGCGTCTGGAATGTTGCACCCGAGTACCAGGGTACGAAAACTGAGACATATTTGAACACGTCTCCCGATCACATGGTTGATCAGACTCTAGGTTCCACATGCATGTTTTAGCTGAAGGAAGAATACCTTAAACCTGGGTAGTTGAAACCCGTGGAATGGGTACCATGCAATATGACTTCAAAGGGTCTTCAGTTGCTCACCGAACCTCTCCAATCCTATCACTGCTGTGTTTATGCCCCTGTACACATGCTTGATTCTCTTTCGGAGACATAGCAATCCATAGGTTTTAAGATACTTACTAGTCAGGTACATTCTTAGACGTTTAATATGCGGTGTTGAGTCCATTTCGTTGAGCAAGAGGTAGCTCTTGTCTATTCCATATTTGGCTTAAGGAACTTTATCTGTGCTCATTTCAATCTCTGGTTTTATGCAGCACCCCAACTCACCTTTCCCCTTAAGCAAGCATAAGTTGGTTTTCTAAATTTGAGACCCTGTTCTGTTCTGTAATTCAGTTCCTGTGTAGCCAAGTTTACATTCCGTGTATTACTGATATCTTATGATGTTTCTTTTTCTGTGTGACTTATTTCAGTTAGAATCATCATACCTGAATCCACTCATTGTGCTGCTAAGGGCCTGATGACATAGATTTCATTGCTGAGTGATATTGCTTTGTAAGTAAATACCACAACTTCTTTATCCATTTTTCACTTTCTGCGATGTTGAACTTGTACTGTAAACGAGGTTCTTGTAAACAGAGGCGTCCCAATGTTTGGGGTGGCTGTGTCTTTTTGATTTTAATTTCCCTAAGCTATAGGACCATAAGTGGAAGTGCCCTAGGCTCTGTTGCTTTGTTTTTTAGATGTTTCAGGAAACACCATACACTTCTCCCGAGTGTCTGTTGGCAATTTACATCCCGCCCATCAGCATAACAAGGCTCCCAGTTCTCCATGGCCTGTCCTGCCTTTCTGGATTTTACACTTTTTTCAGATGGCCCTTTTGACCGGGGGGAAGTGAGACTTCATTGTAGTGCAGATTTCCTTTGCAAGCTTGCTTGGTTGGCCAAAAAGGGCGTATGCGTTTTTTCCTGAATATATTCAGGAAAAAACGCATACGCCCTTTTTGGCCAAGTGCATCATTGTGGACGTTCTGCCTCTTTTCCTATGCTTTCAATGCAATTCCAGTCTACCTCCTGAAATCGGTTTCCTGCAATTCTGCCCCGCTTTCAAGTCCTCTTGGCAGCCTTACTTCAGTATATTTTTGGACGATAGCTGTCATTTATAACTCTGCAGGTTTGTGAATTACAGTGCCCCTGAGCTCCTTTCTTCAACTCGCTTTCTTTTGAGCTGGCCGCAACACCGCAGGATGGCTTCAGGCCCTAATCTGGTTCCGGCACGGCACGCTGAGCCTTTGGTTAATTCCTCTTCCTGGTGGGAAATGAGGGTTAAATTTGCCCGTCCAGACACCTCCAGCTAGTCTCTCATTGGTTCTCGCTATTCCTGTTCATCTTCCGCAGAAATTGCAAACTGGTCCAAACAGGAGGTTAAAGGCGCTGACTCTCCAAGTTGGGAGGGTGTTAGTAAAGCGTCTGGAATGTTGCACCCGAGTACCAGGGTACGAAAACTGAGACATATTTGAACACATCTCCCGATCACATGGTTGATCATACTCTAGGTTCCACATGCATGTTTTAGCTGAAGGAAGAATACCTTAAACCTGGGTAGTTGAAACCCGTGGAATGGGTACCATGCAATATGACTTCAAAGGGTCTTCATTTGCTCACCGAACCTCTCCAATCCTATCACTGCTGCGTTTATGCCCCTGTACACATGCTTGATTCTCTTTCGGAGACATAGCAATCCATAGGTTTTAAGATACTTACTAGTCAGGTACATTCTTAGGCATTTAATATGCGGTGTTGATTCCATTTCGTTGAGCAAGGAGTAGCTCTTGTCTATTCCATATTTGGCTTAAGGAACTTTATCTGTGCTCATTTCAATCTCTGGTTTTATGCAGCACCCCAACTCACCTTTCCCCTTAAGCAAGCATAAGTTGGTTTTCTAAATTTGAGACCCTGTTCTGTTCTGTAATTCAGTTCTTGTGTAGCCAAGTTTACATTCCGTGTATTACTGATATCTTATGATGTTTCTTTTTCTGTGTGACTTATTTCAGTTAGAATCATCATACCTGAATCCACTCATTGTGCTGCTAAGGGCCTGATGACATAGATTTCATTGCTGAGTGATATTGCTTTGTAAGTAAATACCACAACTTCTTTATCCATTTTTCACTTTCTGCGATGTTGAACTTGTACTGTAAACGCGGTTCTTGTAAACAGAGGCGTCCCAAACTTTGGGGTGGCTGTGTCTTTTTGATTTTAATTTCCCTAAGCTATAGGACCATAAGTGGAAGTGCCCTAGGCTCTGTTGCTTTGTTTTGTAGATGTTTCAGGAAACACCATACACTTCTCCCGAGTGTCTGTTGGCAATTTACATCCCGCCCATCAGCATAACAAGGCTCCCAGTTCTCCATGGCCTGTCCTGCCTTTCTGGATTTTACACTTTTTTCAGATGGCCCTTTTGACCGGGGGGAAGTGAGACTTCATTGTAGTGCAGATTTCCTTTGCAAGCTTGCTTGGTTGGCCAAAAAGGGCGTATGCGTTTTTTCCTGAATATATTCAGGAAAAAACGCATACGCCCTTTTTGGCCAAGTGCATCATTGTGGACGTTCTGCCTCTTTTCCTATGCTTTCAATGCAATTTCAGTCTGCCTCCTGAAATCGGTTTCCTGCAATTCTGCCCCGCTTTCAAGTCCTCTTGGCAGCCTTACTTCAGTATATTTTTGGACGATAGCTGTCATTTATAACTCTGCAGGTTTGTGAATTACAGTGCCCCTGAGCTCCTTTCTTCAACTCGCTTTCTTTTGAGCTGGCCGTAACACCGCAGGACGGCTTCAGGCCCTAATCTGGTTCCGGCACGGCACGCTGAGCCTTTGGTTAATTCCTCTTCCTGGTGGGAAATGAGAGTTAAATTTGCCCGTTCAGACACCTCCAGCTAGTCTCTCATTGGTTCTCGCTATTCCTGTTCATCTTCCGCAGAAATTGCAAACTGGGCCAAACAGGAGGTTAAAGGGAGTGACTCTCCAAATCGGGAGGGTGTTAGTAAAGCGTCTGGAATGTTGTACCCGAGTACCAGGGTACGAAAACTGAGACATATTTGAACACGTCTCCCGATCACATGGTTGATCATACTCTAGGTTGCACATGCATGTTTTAGCTGAAGGAAGAATACCTTAAACCTGGGTAGTTGAAACCCGTGGAATGGGTACCATGCAATATGACTTCAGAGGGTCTTCATTTGCTCACCGAACCTCTCCAATCCTATCACTGCTGCATTTATGCCCCTGTACACATGCTTGATTCTCTTTCGGAGACATAGCAATCCATAGGTTTTAAGATACTTACTAGTCAGGTACATTCTTAGGCGTTTAATATGCGGTGTTGAGTCCATTTCGTTGAGCAAGAGGTAGCTCTTGTCTATTCCATATTTGGCTTAAGGAACTTTATCTGTGCTCATTTCAATCTCTGGTTTTATGCAGCACCCCAACTCACCTTTACCCTTAAGCAAGCATAAGTTGGTTTTCTAAATTTGAGACCCTGTTCTGTTCTGTAATTCAGTTCCTGTGTAGCCAAGTTTACATTCCGTGTATTACTGATATCTTATGATGTTTCTTTTTCTGTGTGACTTATTTCAGTTAGAATCATCATACCTGAATCCACTCATTGTGCTGCTAAGGGCCTGATGACATAGATTTCATTGCTGAGTGATATTGCTTTGTAAGTAAATACCACAACTTCTTTATCCATTTTTCACTTTCTGCGATGTTGAACTTGTACTGTAAACGAGGTTCTTGTAAACAGAGGCATTCCAATGTTTGGGGTGGCTGTGTCTTTTTGATTTTAATTTCCCTAAGCTATAGGACCATAAGTGGAAGTGCCCTAGGCTCTGTTGCTTTGTTTTTTAGATGTTTCAGGAAACACCATACACTTCTCCCGAGTGTCTGTTGGCAATTTACATCCCGCCCATCAGCATAACAAGGCTCTCAGTTCTCCATGGCCTGTCCTGCCTTTCTGGATTTTACACTTTTTTCAGATGGCCCTTTTGACCGGGGGGAAGTGAGACTTCATTGTAGTGCAGATTTCCTTTGCAAGCTTGCTTGGTTGGCCAAAAAGGGCGTATGCGTTTTTTCCTGAATATATTCAGGAAAAAACGCATACGCCCTTTTTGGCCAAGTGCATCATTGTGGACGTTCTGCCTCTTTTCCTATGCTTTCAATGCAATTCCAGTCTACCTCCTGAAATCGGTTTCCTGCAATTCTGCCCCGCTTTCAAGTCCTCTTGGCAGCCTTACTTCAGTATATTTTTGGACGATAGCTGTCATTTATAACTCTGCAGGTTTGTGAATTACAGTGCCCCTGAGCTCCTTTCTTCAACTCGCTTTCTTTTGAGCTGGCCGCAACACCGCAGGATGGCTTCAGGCCCTAATCTGGTTCCGGCACGGCACGCTGAGCCTTTGGTTAATTCCTCTTCCTGGTGGGAAATGAGAGTTAAATTTGCCCGTCCAGACACCTCCAGCTAGTCTCTCATTGGTTCTCGCTATTCCTGTTCATCTTCCGCAGAAATTGCAAACTGGGCCAAACAGGAGGTTAAAGGGACTGACTCTCCAAGTCGGGAGGGTGTTAGTAAAGCGTCTGGAATGTTGCACCCAAGTACCAGGGTACGAAAACTGAGACATATTTGAACACGTCTCCCGATCACATGGTTGATCATACTCTAGGTTCCACATGCATGTTTTAGCTGAAGGAAGAATACCTTAAACCTGGGTAGTTGAAACCCGTGGAATGGGTACCATGCAATATGACTTCAAAGGGTCTTCATTTGCTCACCGAACCTCTCCAATCCTATCACTGCTGCGTTTATGCCCCTGTACACATGCTTGATTCTCTTTCGGAGACATAGCAATCCATAGGTTTTAAGATACTTACTAGTCAGGTACATTCTTAGGCATTTAATATGCGGTGTTGAGTCCATTTCGTTGAGCAAGAGGTAGCTCTTGTCTATTCCATATTTGGCTTAAGGAACTTTATCTGTGC
Source organism: Pseudorca crassidens (assembly GCF_039906515.1). Lineage (NCBI taxonomy): Eukaryota > Metazoa > Chordata > Mammalia > Artiodactyla > Delphinidae > Pseudorca > Pseudorca crassidens. Next base: position 208,295 of record NW_027136300.1, read on the forward strand.
TCATTTCAATCTCTGGTTTTATGCAGCACCCCAACTCACCTTTACCCTTAAGCAAGCATAAGTTGGTTTTCTAAATTTGAGACCCTGTTCTGTTCTGTAATTCAGTTCCTGTGTAGCCAAGTTTACATTCCGTGTATTACTGATATCTTATGATGTTTCTTTTTCTGTGTGACTTATTTCAGTTAGAATCATCATACCTGAATCCACTCATTGTGCTGCTAAGGGCCTGATGACATAGATTTCATTGCTGAGTGATATTGCTTTGTAAGTAAATACCACAACTTCTTTATCCATTTTTCACTTTCTGCGATGTTGAACTTGTACTGTAAACGAGGTTCTTGTAAACAGAGGCGTTCCAAACTTTGGGGTGGCTGTGTCTTTTTGATTTTAATTTCCCTAAGCTATAGGACCATAAGTGGAAGTGCCCTAGGCTCTGTTGCTTTGTTTTTTAGATGTTTCAGGAAACACCATACACTTCTCCCGAGTGTCTGTTGGCAATTTACATCCCGCCCATCAGCATAACAAGGCTCCCAGTTCTCCATGGCCTGTCCTGCCTTTCTGGATTTTACACTTTTTTCAGATGGCCCTTTTGACCGGGGGGAAGTGAGACTTCATTGTAGTGCAGATTTCCTTTGCAAGCTTGCTTGGTTGGCCAAAAAGGGCGTATGCGTTTTTTCCTGAATATATTCAGGAAAAAACGCATACGCCCTTTTTGGCCAAGTGCATCATTGTGGACGTTCTGCCTCTTTTCCTATGCTTTCAATGCAATTCCAGTCTACCTCCTGAAATCGGTTTCCTGCAATTCTGCCCCGCTTTCAAGTCCTCTTGGCAGCCTTACTTCAGTATATTTTTGGACGATAGCTGTCATTTATAACTCTGCAGGTTTGTGAATTACAGTGCCCCTGAGCTCCTTTCTTCAACTCGCTTTCTTTTGAGCTGGCCGCAACACCGCAGGATGGCTTCAGGCCCTAATCTGGTTCCGGCACAGCACGCTGAGCCTTTGGTTAATTCCTCTTCCTGGTGGGAAATGAGGGTTAAATTTGCCCGTCCAGACACCTCCAGCTAGTCTCTCATTGGTTCTCGCTATTCCTGTTCATCTTCCGCAGAAATTGCAAACTGGTCCAAACAGGAGGTTAAAGGCGCTGACTCTCCAAGTTGGGAGGGTGTTAGTAAAGCGTCTGGAATGTTGCACCCGAGTACCAGGGTACGAAAACTGAGACATATTTGAACACATCTCCCGATCACATGGTTGATCATACTCTAGGTTCCACATGCATGTTTTAGCTGAAGGAAGAATACCTTAAACCTGGGTAGTTGAAACCCGTGGAATGGGTACCATGCAATATGACTTCAAAGGGTCTTCATTTGCTCACCGAACCTCTCCAATCCTATCACTGCTGCGTTTATGGCCCTGTACACATGCTTGATTCTCTTTCGGAGACATAGCAATCCATAGGTTTTAAGATACTTACTAGTCAGGTACATTCTTAGGCATTTAATATGGGGTGTTGAGTCCATTTCGTTGAGCAAGGAGTAGCTCTTGTCTATTCCATATTTGGCTTAAGGAACTTTATCTGTGCTCATTTCAATCTCTGGTTTTATGCAGCACCCCAACTCACCTTTCCCCTTAAGCAAGCATAAGTTGGTTTTCTAAATTTGAGACCCTGTTCTGTTCTGTAATTCAGTTCCTGTGTAGCCAAGTTTACATTCCGTGTATTACTGATATCTTATGATGTTTCTTTTTCTGTGTGACTTATTTCAGTTAGAATCATCATACCTGAATCCACTCATTGTGCTGCTAAGGGCCTGATGACATAGATTTCATTGCTGAGTGATATTGCTTTGTAAGTAAATACCACAACTTCTTTATCCATTTTTCACTTTCTGCGATGTTGAACTTGTACTGTAAACGAGGTTCTTGTAAACAGAGGCGTCCCAAACTTTGGGGTGGCTGTGTCTTTTTGATTTTAATTTCCCTAAGCTATAGGACCATAAGTGGAAGTGCCCTAGGCTCTGTTGCTTTGTTTTTTAGATGTTTCAGGAAACACCATACACTTCTCCCGAGTGTCTGTTGGCAATTTACATCCCGCCCATCAGCATAACAAGGCTCCCAGTTCTCCATGGCCTGTCCTGCCTTTCTGGATTTTACACTTTTTTCAGATGGCCCTTTTGACCGGGGGGAAGTGAGACTTCATTGTAGTGCAGATTTCCTTTGCAAGCTTGCTTGGTTGGCCAAAAAGGGCGTATGCGTTTTTTCCTGAATATATTCAGGAAAAAACGCATACGCCCTTTTTGGCCAAGTGCATCATTGTGGACGTTCTGCCTCTTTACCTATGCTTTCAATGCAATTCCAGTCTACCTCCTGAAATCGGTTTCCTGCAATTCTGCCCCGCTTTCAAGTCCTCTTGGCAGCCTTACTTCAGTATATTTTTGGACGATAGCTGTCATTTATAACTCTGCAGGTTTGTGAATTACAGTGCCCCTGAGCTCCTTTCTTCAACTCGCTTTCTTTTGAGCTGGCCGCAACACCGCAGGATGGCTTCAGGCCCTAATCTGGTTCCGGCACGGCACGCTGAGCCTTTGGTTAATTCCTCTTCCTGGTGGGAAATGAGGGTTAAATTTGCCCGTCCAGACACCTCCAGCTAGTCTCTCATTGGTTCTCGCTATTCCTGTTCATCTTCCGCAGAAATTGCAAACTGGGCCAAACAGGAGGTTAAAGGGACTGACTCTCCAAGTCGGGAGGGTGTTAGTAAAGCGTCTGGAATGTTGCACCCGAGTACCAGGGTACGAAAACTGAGACATATTTGAACACGTCTCCCGATCACATGGTTGATCAGACTCTAGGTTCCACATGCATGTTTTAGCTGAAGGAAGAATACCTTAAACCTGGGTAGTTGAAACCCGTGGAATGGGTACCATGCAATATGACTTCAAAGGGTCTTCAGTTGCTCACCGAACCTCTCCAATCCTATCACTGCTGTGTTTATGCCCCTGTACACATGCTTGATTCTCTTTCGGAGACATAGCAATCCATAGGTTTTAAGATACTTACTAGTCAGGTACATTCTTAGACGTTTAATATGCGGTGTTGAGTCCATTTCGTTGAGCAAGAGGTAGCTCTTGTCTATTCCATATTTGGCTTAAGGAACTTTATCTGTGCTCATTTCAATCTCTGGTTTTATGCAGCACCCCAACTCACCTTTCCCCTTAAGCAAGCATAAGTTGGTTTTCTAAATTTGAGACCCTGTTCTGTTCTGTAATTCAGTTCCTGTGTAGCCAAGTTTACATTCCGTGTATTACTGATATCTTATGATGTTTCTTTTTCTGTGTGACTTATTTCAGTTAGAATCATCATACCTGAATCCACTCATTGTGCTGCTAAGGGCCTGATGACATAGATTTCATTGCTGAGTGATATTGCTTTGTAAGTAAATACCACAACTTCTTTATCCATTTTTCACTTTCTGCGATGTTGAACTTGTACTGTAAACGAGGTTCTTGTAAACAGAGGCGTCCCAATGTTTGGGGTGGCTGTGTCTTTTTGATTTTAATTTCCCTAAGCTATAGGACCATAAGTGGAAGTGCCCTAGGCTCTGTTGCTTTGTTTTTTAGATGTTTCAGGAAACACCATACACTTCTCCCGAGTGTCTGTTGGCAATTTACATCCCGCCCATCAGCATAACAAGGCTCCCAGTTCTCCATGGCCTGTCCTGCCTTTCTGGATTTTACACTTTTTTCAGATGGCCCTTTTGACCGGGGGGAAGTGAGACTTCATTGTAGTGCAGATTTCCTTTGCAAGCTTGCTTGGTTGGCCAAAAAGGGCGTATGCGTTTTTTCCTGAATATATTCAGGAAAAAACGCATACGCCCTTTTTGGCCAAGTGCATCATTGTGGACGTTCTGCCTCTTTTCCTATGCTTTCAATGCAATTCCAGTCTACCTCCTGAAATCGGTTTCCTGCAATTCTGCCCCGCTTTCAAGTCCTCTTGGCAGCCTTACTTCAGTATATTTTTGGACGATAGCTGTCATTTATAACTCTGCAGGTTTGTGAATTACAGTGCCCCTGAGCTCCTTTCTTCAACTCGCTTTCTTTTGAGCTGGCCGCAACACCGCAGGATGGCTTCAGGCCCTAATCTGGTTCCGGCACGGCACGCTGAGCCTTTGGTTAATTCCTCTTCCTGGTGGGAAATGAGAGTTAAATTTGCCCGTCCAGACACCTCCAGCTAGTCTCTCATTGGTTCTCGCTATTCCTGTTCATCTTCCGCAGAAATTGCAAACTGGGCCAAACAGGAGGTTAAAGGGACTGACTCTCCAAGTCGGGAGGGTGTTAGTAAAGCGTCTGGAATGTTGCACCCGAGTACCAGGGTACGAAAACTGAGACATATTTGAACACGTCTCCCGATCACATGGTTGATCATACTCTAGGTTCCACATGTATGTTTTAGCTGAAGGAAGAATACCTTAAACCTGGGTAGTTGAAACCCGTGGAATGGGTACCATGCAATATGACTTCAGAGGGTCTTCATTTGCTCACCAAACCTCTCCAATCCTATCACTGCTGCGTTTATGCCCCTGTACACATGCTTGATTCTCTTTCGGAGACATAGCAATCCATAGGTTTTAAGATACTTACTAGTCAGGTACATTCTTAGGCGTTTAATATGCGGTGTTGTGTCCATTTCGTTGAGCAAGGAGTAGCTCTTGTCTATTCCATATTTGGCTTAAGGAACTTTATCTGTGCTGATTTCAATCTCTGGTTTTATGCAGCACCCCAACTCACCTTTCCCCTTAAGCAAGCATAAGTTGGTTTTCTAAATTTGAGACCCTGTTCTGTTTTGGAATTCAGTTCCTGTGTAGCGAAGTTTACATTCCGTGTATTACTGATATCTTATGATGTTTCTTTTTCTGTGTGACTTATTTCAGTTAGAATCATCATACCTGAATCCACTCATTGTGCTGCTAAGGGCCTGATGACATAGATTTCATTGCAGAGTGATATTGCTTTGTAAGTAAATACCACAACTTCTTTATCCATTTTTCAATTTCTGCAATGTTGAACTTGTACTGTAAACGAGGTTCTTGTAAACAGAGGCGTCCCAAACTTTGGGGTGGCTGTGTCTTTTTGATTTTAATTTCCCTAATCTATAGGACCATAAGTGGAAGTGCCCTAGGCTCTGTTGCTTTGTTTTTTAGATGTTTCAGGAAACACCATACACTTCTCCCGAGTGTCTGTTGGAAATTTACATCCCACCCATCAGCATAACAAGGCTCCCAGTTCTCCATGGCCTGTCCTGCCTTTCTGGATTTTACACTTTTTTCAGATGGCCCTTTTGACCGGGGGGAAGTGAGACTTCATTGTAGTGCAGATTTCCTTTGCAAGCTTGCTTGGTTGGCCAAAAAGGGCGTATGCGTTTTTTCCTGAATATATTCAGGAAAAAACGCATACGCCCTTTTTGGCCAAGTGCATCATTGTGGACGTTCTGCCTCTTTTCCTATGCTTTCAATGCAATTCCAGTCTACCTCCTGAAATCGGTTTCCTGCAATTCTGCCCCGCTTTCAAGTCCTCTTGGCAGCCTTACTTCAGTATATTTTTGGACGATAGCTGTCATTTATAACTCTGCAGGTTTGTGAATTACAGTGCCCCTGAGCTCCTTTCTTCAACTCGCTTTCTTGTGACGTGGCTGCAACACCGCAGGATGGCTTCAGGCCCTAATCTGGTTCCGGCACGGCACGCTGAGCCTTTGGTTAATTCCTCTTCCTGGTGGGAAATGAGAGTAAAATTTTCCCGTCCAGACACCTCCAGCTAGTCTCTCATTGGTTCTCGCTATTCCTGTTCATCTTCCGCAGAAATTGCAAACTGGGCCAAACAGGAGGTTAAAGGGACTGACTCTCCAAGTCGGGAGAGTGTTAGTAAAGTGTCTGGAATGTTGCACCCGAGTACCAGGGTATGAAAACTGAGACATATTTGAACACGTCTCCCGAGCACATGGTTGATCATACTCTAGGTTCCACATGCATGTTTTAGCTGAAGGAAGAATACCTTAAACCTGGGTAGTTGAAACCCGTGGAATGGGTACCATGCAATATGACTTCAAAGGGTCTTCAGTTGCTCACCGAACCTCTCCAATCCTATCACTGCTGTGTTTATGCCCCTGTACACATGCTTGATTCTCTTTCGGAGACATAGCAATCCATAGGTTTTAAGATACTTACTAGTCAGGTACATTCTTAGACGTTTAATATGCGGTGTTGAGTCCATTTCTTTGAGCAAGGAGTAGCTCTTGTCTATTCCATATTTGGCTTAAGGAACTTTATCTGTGCTCATTTCAATCTCTGGTTTTATGCAGCACCCCAACTCACCTTTCCCCTTAAGCAAGCATAAGTTGGTTTTCTAAATTTGAGACCCTGTTCTGTTTTGGAATTCAGTTCCTGTGTAGCCAAGTTTACATTCCGTGTATTACTGATATCTTATGATGTTTCTTTTTCTGTGTGACTTATTTCAGTTAGAATCATCATACCTGAATCCACTCATTGTGCTGCTAAGGGCCTGATGACATAGATTTCATTGCAGAGTGATATTGCTTTGTAAGTAAATACCACAACTTCTTTATCCATTTTTCAATTTCTGCAATGTTGAACTTGTACTGTAAACGAGGTTCTTGTAAACAGAGGCGTCCCAAACTTTGGGGTGGCTGTGTCTTTTTGATTTTAATTTCCCTAATCTATAGGACCATAAGTGGAAGTGCCCTAGGCTCTGTTGCTTTGTTTTTTAGATGTTTCAGGAAACACCATACACTTCTCCCGAGTGTCTGTTGGAAATTTACATCCCACCCATCAGCATAACAAGGCTCCCAGTTCTCCATGGCCTGTCCTGCCTTTCTGGATTTTACACTTTTTTCAGATGGCCCTTTTGACCGGGGGGAAGTGAGACTTCATTGTAGTGCAGATTTCCTTTGCAAGCTTGCTTGGTTGGCCAAAAAGGGCGTATGCGTTTTTTCCTGAATATATTCAGGAAAAAACGCATACGCCCTTTTTGGCCAAGTGCATCATTGTGGACGTTCTGCCTCTTTTCCTATGCTTTCAATGCAATTCCAGTCTACCTCCTGAAATCGGTTTCCTGCAATTCTGCCCCGCTTTCAAGTCCTCTTGGCAGCCTTACTTCAGTATATTTTTGGACGATAGCTGTCATTTATAACTCTGCAGGTTTGTGAATTACAGTGCCCCTGAGCTCCTTTCTTCAACTCGCTTTCTTGTGACGTGGCTGCAACACCGCAGGATGGCTTCAGGCCCTAATCTGGTTCCGGCACGGCACGCTGAGCCTTTGGTTAATTCCTCTTCCTGGTGGGAAATGAGAGTAAAATTTTCCCGTCCAGACACCTCCAGCTAGTCTCTCATTGGTTCTCGCTATTCCTGTTCATCTTCCGCAGAAATTGCAAACTGGGCCAAACAGGAGGTTAAAGGGACTGACTCTCCAAGTCGGGAGAGTGTTAGTAAAGTGTCTGGAATGTTGCACCCGAGTACCAGGGTATGAAAACTGAGACATATTTGAACACGTCTCCCGAGCACATGGTTGATCATACTCTAGGTTCCACATGCATGTTTTAGCTGAAGGAAGAATACCTTAAACCTGGGTAGTTGAAACCCGTGGAATGGGTACCATGCAATATGACTTCAAAGGGTCTTCAGTTGCTCACCGAACCTCTCCAATCCTATCACTGCTGTGTTTATGCCCCTGTACACATGCTTGATTCTCTTTCGGAGACATAGCAATCCATAGGTTTTAAGATACTTACTAGTCAGGTACATTCTTAGACGTTTAATATGCGGTGTTGAGTCCATTTCTTTGAGCAAGGAGTAGCTCTTGTCTATTCCATATTTGGCTTAAGGAACTTTATCTGTGCTCATTTCAATCTCTGGTTTTATGCAGCACCCCAACTCACCTTTCCCCTTAAGCAAGCATAAGTTGGTTTTCTAAATTTGAGACCCTGTTCTGTTTTGGAATTCAGTTCCTGTGTAGCCAAGTTTACATTCCGTGTATTACTGATATCTTATGATGTTTCTTTTTCTGTGTGACTTATTTCAGTTAGAATCATCATACCTGAATCCACTCATTGTGCTGCTAAGGGCCTGATGACATAGATTTCATTGCAGAGTGATATTGCTTTGTAAGTAAATACCACAACTTCTTTATCCATTTTTCACTTTCTGCGATGTTGAACTTGTACTGTAAACGAGGTTCTTGTAAACAGAGGCGTCCCAAACTTTGGGGTGGCTGTGTCTTTTTGATTTTAATTTCCCTAATCTATAGGACCATAAGTGGAAGTGCCCTAGGCTCTGTTGCTTTGTTTTTTAGATGTTTCAGGAAACACCATACACTTCTCCCGAGTGTCTGTTGGCAATTTACATCCCGCCCATCAGCATAACAAGGCTCCCAGTTCTCCATGGCCTGTCCTGCCTTTCTGGATTTTACACTTTTTTCAGATGGCCCTTTTGACCGGGGGGAAGTGAGACTTCATTGTAGTGCAGATTTCCTTTGCAAGCTTGCTTGGTTGGCCAAAAAGGGCGTATGCGTTTTTTCCTGAATATATTCAGGAAAAAACGCATACGCCCTTTTTGGCCAAGTGCATCATTGTGGACGTTCTGCCTCTTTTCCTATGCTTTCAATGCAATTCCAGTCTACCTCCTGAAATCGGTTTCCTGCAATTCTGCCCCGCTTTCAAGTCCTCTTGGCAGCCTTACTTCAGTATATTTTTGGACGATAGCTGTCATTTATAACTCTGCAGGTTTGTGAATTACAGTGCCCCTGAGCTCCTTTCTTCAACTCGCTTTCTTGTGACCTGGCCGCAACACCGCAGGATGGCTTCAGGCCCTAATCTGGTTCCGGCACGGCACGCTGAGCCTTTGGTTAATTCCTCTTCCTGGTGGGAAATGAGAGTTAAATTTGCCCGTCCAGACACCTCCAGCTAGTCTCTCATTGGTTCTCACTATTCCTGTTCATCTTCCGCAGAAATTGCAAACTGGGCCAAACAGGAGGTTAAAGGGACTGACTCTCCAAGTCGGGAGGGTGTTAGTAAAGCATCTGGAATGTTGCACCCGAGTACCAGGGTACGAAAACTGAGACATATTTGAACACGTCTCCCGATCACATGGTTGATCAGACTCTAGGTTCCACATGCATGTTTTAGCTGAAGGAAGAATACCTTAAACCTGGGTAGTTGAAACCCGTGGAATGGGTACCATGCAATATGACTTCAAAGGGTCTTCAGTTGCTCACCGAACCTCTCCAATCCTATCACTGCTGTGTTTATGCCCCTGTACACATGCTTGATTCTCTTTCGGAGACATAGCAATCCATAGGTTTTAAGATACTTACTAGTCAGGTACATTCTTAGACGTTTAATATGCGGTGTTGAGTCCATTTCGTTGAGCAAGAGGTAGCTCTTGTCTGTTCCATATTTGGCTTAAGGAACTTTATCTGTGCTCATTTCAATCTCTGGTTTTATGCAGCACCCCAACTCACCTTTCCCCTTAAGCAAGCATAAGTTGGTTTTCTAAATTTGAGACCCTGTTCTGTTCTGTAATTCAGTTCCTGTGTAGCCAAGTTTACATTCCGTGTATTACTGATATCTTATGATGTTTCTTTTTCTGTGTGACTTATTTCAGTTAGAATCATCATACCTGAATCCACTCATTGTGCTGCTAAGGGCCTGATGACATAGATTTCATTGCTGAGTGATATTGCTTTGTAAGTAAATACCACAACTTCTTTATCCATTTTTCACTTTCTGCGATGTTGAACTTGTACTGTAAACGAGGTTCTTGTAAACAGAGGCGTCCCAATGTTTGGGGTGGCTGTGTCTTTTTGATTTTAATTTCCCTAAGCTATAGGACCATAAGTGGAAGTGCCCTAGGCTCTGTTGCTTTGTTTTTTAGATGTTTCAGGAAACACCATACACTTCTCCCGAGTGTCTGTTGGCAATTTACATCCCGCCCATCAGCATAACAAGGCTCCCAGTTCTCCATGGCCTGTCCTGCCTTTCTGGATTTTACACTTTTTTCAGATGGCCCTTTTGACCGGGGGGAAGTGAGACTTCATTGTAGTGCAGATTTCCTTTGCAAGCTTGCTTGGTTGGCCAAAAAGGGCGTATGCGTTTTTTCCTGAATATATTCAGGAAAAAACGCATACGCCCTTTTTGGCCAAGTGCATCATTGTGGACGTTCTGCCTCTTTTCCTATGCTTTCAATGCAATTCCAGTCTACCTCCTGAAATCGGTTTCCTGCAATTCTGCCCCGCTTTCAAGTCCTCTTGGCAGCCTTACTTCAGTATATTTTTGGACGATAGCTGTCATTTATAACTCTGCAGGTTTGTGAATTACAGTGCCCCTGAGCTCCTTTCTTCAACTCGCTTTCTTGTGACCTGGCCGCAACACCGCAGGATGGCTTCAGGCCCTAATCTGGTTCCGGCACGGCACGCTGAGCCTTTGGTTAATTCCTCTTCCTGGTGGGAAATGAGAGTTAAATTTGCCCGTCCAGACACCTCCAGCTAGTCTCTCATTGGTTCTCGCTATTCCTGTTCATCTTCCGCAGAAATTGCAAACTGGGCCAAACAGGAGGTTAAAGGGACTGACTCTCCAAGTCGGGAGGGTGTTAGTAAAGCATCTGGAATGTTGCACCCGAGTACCAGGGTACGAAAACTGAGACATATTTGAACACGTCTCCCGATCACATGGTTGATCAGACTCTAGGTTCCACATGCATGTTTTAGCTGAAGGAAGAATACCTTAAACCTGGGTAGTTGAAACCCGTGGAATGGGTACCATGCAATATGACTTCAAAGGGTCTTCAGTTGCTCACCGAACCTCTCCAATCCTATCACTGCTGCGTTTATGCCCCTGTACACATGCTTGATTCTCTTTCGGAGACATAGCAATCCATAGGTTTTAAGATACTTACTAGTCAGGTACATTCTTAGACGTTTAATATGCGGTGTTGAGTCCATTTCGTTGAGCAAGAGGTAGCTCTTGTCTATTCCATATTTGGCTTAAGGAACTTTATCTGTGCTCATTTCAATCTCTGGTTTTATGCAGCACCCCAACTCACCTTTCCCCTTAAGCAAGCATAAGTTGGTTTTCTAAATTTGAGACCCTGTTCTGTTCTGTAATTCAGTTCCTGTGTAGCCAAGTTTACATTCCGTGTATTACTGATATCTTATGATGTTTCTTTTTCTGTGTGACTTATTTCAGTTAGAATCATCATACCTGAATCCACTCATTGTGCTGCTAAGGGCCTGATGACATAGATTTCATTGCTGAGTGATATTGCTTTGTAAGTAAATACCACAACTTCTTTATCCATTTTTCACTTTCTGCGATGTTGAACTTGTACTGTAAACGAGGTTCTTGTAAACAGAGGCGTCCCAATGTTTGGGGTGGCTGTGTCTTTTTGATTTTAATTTCCCTAAGCTATAGGACCATAAGTGGAAGTGCCCTAGGCTCTGTTGCTTTGTTTTTTAGATGTTTCAGGAAACACCATACACTTCTCCCGAGTGTCTGTTGGCAATTTACATCCCGCCCATCAGCATAACAAGGCTCCCAGTTCTCCATGGCCTGTCCTGCCTTTCTGGATTTTACACTTTTTTCAGATGGCCCTTTTGACCGGGGGGAAGTGAGACTTCATTGTAGTGCAGATTTCCTTTGCAAGCTTGCTTGGTTGGCCAAAAAGGGCGTATGCGTTTTTTCCTGAATATATTCAGGAAAAAACGCATACGCCCTTTTTGGCCAAGTGCATCATTGTGGACGTTCTGCCTCTTTTCCTATGCTTTCAATGCAATTCCAGTCTACCTCCTGAAATCGGTTTCCTGCAATTCTGCCCCGCTTTCAAGTCCTCTTGGCAGCCTTACTTCAGTATATTTTTGGACGATAGCTGTCATTTATAACTCTGCAGGTTTGTGAATTACAGTGCCCCTGAGCTCCTTTCTTCAACTCGCTTTCTTTTGAGCTGGCCGCAACACCGCAGGATGGCTTCAGGCCCTAATCTGGTTCCGGCACGGCACGCTGAGCCTTTGGTTAATTCCTCTTCCTGGTGGGAAATGAGAGTTAAATTTGCCCGTCCAGACACCTCCAGCTAGTCTCTCATTGGTTCTCGCTATTCCTGTTCATCTTCCGCAGAAATTGCAAACTGGGCCAAACAGGAGGTTAAAGGGACTGACTCTCCAAGTCGGGAGGGTGTTAGTAAAGCGTCTGGAATGTTGCACCCGAGTACCAGGGTACGAAAACTGAGACATATTTGAACACGTCTCCCGATCACATGGTTGATCATACTCTAGGTTCCACATGCATGTTTTACCTGAAGGAAGAATACCTTAAACCTGGGTAGTTGAAACCCGTGGAATGGGTACCATGCAATATGACTTCAAAGGGTCTTCATTTGCTCACCGAACCTCTCCAATCCTATCACTGCTGCGTTTATGCCCCTGTACACATGCTTGATTCTCTTTCGGAGACATAGCAATCCATAGGTTTTAAGATACTTACTAGTCAGGTACATTCTTAGGCATTTAATATGCGGTGTTGAGTCCATTTCGTTGAGCAAGAGGTAGCTCTTGTCTATTCCATATTTGGCTTAAGGAACTTTATCTGTGCTCATTTCAATCTCTGGTTTTATGCAGCACCCCAACTCACCTTTACCCTTAAGCAAGCATAAGTTGGTTTTCTAAATTTGAGACCCTGTTCTGTTCTGTAATTCAGTTCCTGTGTAGCCAAGTTTACATTCCGTGTATTACTGATATCTTATGATGTTTCTTTTTCTGTGTGACTTATTTCAGTTAGAATCATCATACCTGAATCCACTCATTGTGCTGCTAAGGGCCTGATGACATAGATTTCATTGCTGAGTGATATTGCTTTGTAAGTAAATACCACAACTTCTTTATCCATTTTTCACTTTCTGCGATGTTGAACTTGTACTGTAAACGAGGTTCTTGTAAACAGAGGCGTCCCAAACTTTGGGGTGGCTGTGTCTTTTTGATTTTAATCTCCCTAAGCTATAGGACCATAAGTGGAAGTGCCCTAGGCTCTGTTGCTTTGTTTTTTAGATGTTTCAGGAAACACCATACACTTCTCCCGAGTGTCTGTTGGAAATTTACATCCCGCCCATCAGCATAACAAGGCTCCCAGTTCTCCATGGCCTGTCCTGCCTTTCTGGATTTTACACTTTTTTCAGATGGCCCTTTTGACCGGGGGGAAGTGAGACTTCATTGTAGTGCAGATTTCCTTTGCAAGCTTGCTTGGTTGGCCAAAAAGGGCGTATGCGTTTTTTCCTGAATATATTCAGGAAAAAACGCATACGCCCTTTTTGGCCAAGTGCATCATTGTGGACGTTCTGCCTCTTTTCCTATGCTTTCAATGCAATTCCAGTCTGCCTCCTGAAATCGGTTTCCTGCAATTCTGCCCCGCTTTCAAGTCCTCTTGGCAGCCTTACTTCAGTATATTTTTGGACGATAGCTGTCATTTATAACTCTGCAGGTTTGTGAATTACAGTGCCCCTGAGCTCCTTTCTTCAACTCGCTTTCTTTTGAGCTGGCCGCAACACCGCAGGATGGCTTCAGGCCCTAATCTGGTTCCGGCACGGCACGCTGAGCCTTTGGTTAATTCCTCTTCCTGGTGGGAAATGAGAGTTAAATTTGCCCGTTCAGACACCTCCAGCTAGTCTCTCATTGGTTCTCGCTATTCCTGTTCATCTTCCGCAGAAATTGCAAACTGGGCCAAACAGGAGGTTAAAGGGACTGACTCTCCAAGTCGGGAGGGTGTTAGTAAAGCGTCTGGAATGTTGTACCCGAGTACCAGGGTACGAAAACTGAGACATATTTGAACACGTCTCCCGATCACATGGTTGATCATACTCTAGGTTGCACATGCATGTTTTAGCTGAAGGAAGAATACCTTAAACCTGGGTAGTTGAAACCCGTGGAATGGGTACCATGCAATATGACTTCAAAGGGTCTTCATTTGCTCACCGAACCTCTCCAATCCTATCACTGCTGCGTTTATGCCCCTGTACACATGCTTGATTCTCTTTCGGAGACATAGCAATCCATAGGTTTTAAGATACTTACTAGTCAGGTACATTCTTAGGCATTTAATATGCGGTGTTGAGTCCATTTCGTTGAGCAAGGAGTAGCTCTTGTCTATTCCATATTTGGCTTAAGGAACTTTATCTGTGCTCATTTCAATCTCTGGTTTTATGCAGCACCCCAACTCACCTTTCCCCTTAAGCAAGCATAAGTTGGTTTTCTAAATTTGAGACCCTGTTCTGTTCTGTAATTCAGTTCCTGTGTAGCCAAGTTTACATTCCGTGTATTACTGATATCTTATGATGTTTCTTTTTCTGTGTGACTTATTTCAGTTAGAATCATCATACCTGAATCCACTCATTGTGCTGCTAAGGGCCTGATGACATAGATTTCATTGCTGAGTGATATTGCTTTGTAAGTAAATACCACAACTTCTTTATCCATTTTTCACTTTCTGCGATGTTGAACTTGTACTGTAAACGAGGTTCTTGTAAACAGAGGCGTCCCAATGTTTGGGGTGGCTGTGTCTTTTTGATTTTAATTTCCCTAAGCTATAGGACCATAAGTGGAAGTGCCCTAGGCTCTGTTGCTTTGTTTTTTAGATGTTTCAGGAAACACCATACACTTCTCCCGAGTGTCTGTTGGCAATTTACATCCCGCCCATCAGCATAACAAGGCTCCCAGTTCTCCATGGCCTGTCCTGCCTTTCTGGATTTTACACTTTTTTCAGATGGCCCTTTTGACCGGGGGGAAGTGAGACTTCATTGTAGTGCAGATTTCCTTTGCAAGCTTGCTTGGTTGGCCAAAAAGGGCGTATGCGTTTTTTCCTGAATATATTCAGGAAAAAACGCATACGCCCTTTTTGGCCAAGTGCATCATTGTGGACGTTCTGCCTCTTTTCCTATGCTTTCAATGCAATTCCAGTCTGCCTCCTGAAATCGGTTTCCTGCAATTCTGCCCCGCTTTCAAGTCCTCTTGGCAGCCTTACTTCAGTATATTTTTGGACGATAGCTGTCATTTATAACTCTGCAGGTTTGTGAATTACAGTGCCCCTGAGCTCCTTTCTTCAACTCGCTTTCTTGTGACGTGGCTGCAACACCGCAGGATGGCTTCAGGCCCTAATCTGGTTCCGGCACGGCACGCTGAGCCTTTGGTTAATTCCTCTTCCTGGTGGGAAATGAGAGTAAAATTTTCCCGTCCAGACACCTCCAGCTAGTCTCTCATTGGTTCTCGCTATTCCTGTTCATCTTCCGCAGAAATTGCAAACTGGGCCAAACAGGAGGTTAAAGGGACTGACTCTCCAAGTCGGGAGAGTGTTAGTAAAGTGTCTGGAATGTTGCACCCGAGTACCAGGGTATGAAAACTGAGACATATTTGAACACGTCTCCCGAGCACATGGTTGATCATACTCTAGGTTCCACATGCATGTTTTAGCTGAAGGAAGAATACCTTAAACCTGGGTAGTTGAAACCCGTGGAATGGGTACCATGCAATATGACTTCAAAGGGTCTTCAGTTGCTCACCGAACCTCTCCAATCCTATCACTGCTGTGTTTATGCCCCTGTACACATGCTTGATTCTCTTTCGGAGACATAGCAATCCATAGGTTTTAAGATACTTACTAGTCAGGTACATTCTTAGACGTTTAATATGCGGTGTTGAGTCCATTTCTTTGAGCAAGGAGTAGCTCTTGTCTATTCCATATTTGGCTTAAGGAACTTTATCTGTGCTCATTTCAATCTCTGGTTTTATGCAGCACCCCAACTCACCTTTCCCCTTAAGCAAGCATAAGTTGGTTTTCTAAATTTGAGACCCTGTTCTGTTTTGGAATTCAGTTCCTGTGTAGCCAAGTTTACATTCCGTGTATTACTGATATCTTATGATGTTTCTTTTTCTGTGTGACTTATTTCAGTTAGAATCATCATACCTGAATCCACTCATTGTGCTGCTAAGGGCCTGATGACATAGATTTCATTGCAGAGTGATATTGCTTTGTAAGTAAATACCACAACTTCTTTATCCATTTTTCAATTTCTGCAATGTTGAACTTGTACTGTAAACGAGGTTCTTGTAAACAGAGGCGTCCCAAACTTTGGGGTGGCTGTGTCTTTTTGATTTTAATTTCCCTAATCTATAGGACCATAAGTGGAAGTGCCCTAGGCTCTGTTGCTTTGTTTTTTAGATGTTTCAGGAAACACCATACACTTCTCCCGAGTGTCTGTTGGAAATTTACATCCCACCCATCAGCATAACAAGGCTCCCAGTTCTCCATGGCCTGTCCTGCCTTTCTGGATTTTACACTTTTTTCAGATGGCCCTTTTGACCGGGGGGAAGTGAGACTTCATTGTAGTGCAGATTTCCTTTGCAAGCTTGCTTGGTTGGCCAAAAAGGGCGTATGCGTTTTTTCCTGAATATATTCAGGAAAAAACGCATACGCCCTTTTTGGCCAAGTGCATCATTGTGGACGTTCTGCCTCTTTTCCTATGCTTTCAATGCAATTCCAGTCTACCTCCTGAAATCGGTTTCCTGCAATTCTGCCCCGCTTTCAAGTCCTCTTGGCAGCCTTACTTCAGTATATTTTTGGACGATAGCTGTCATTTATAACTCTGCAGGTTTGTGAATTACAGTGCCCCTGAGCTCCTTTCTTCAACTCGCTTTCTTGTGACGTGGCTGCAACACCGCAGGATGGCTTCAGGCCCTAATCTGGTTCCGGCACGGCACGCTGAGCCTTTGGTTAATTCCTCTTCCTGGTGGGAAATGAGAGTAAAATTTTCCCGTCCAGACACCTCCAGCTAGTCTCTCATTGGTTCTCGCTATTCCTGTTCATCTTCCGCAGAAATTGCAAACTGGGCCAAACAGGAGGTTAAAGGGACTGACTCTCCAAGTCGGGAGAGTGTTAGTAAAGTGTCTGGAATGTTGCACCCGAGTACCAGGGTATGAAAACTGAGACATATTTGAACACGTCTCCCGAGCACATGGTTGATCATACTCTAGGTTCCACATGCATGTTTTAGCTGAAGGAAGAATACCTTAAACCTGGGTAGTTGAAACCCGTGGAATGGGTACCATGCAATATGACTTCAAAGGGTCTTCAGTTGCTCACCGAACCTCTCCAATCCTATCACTGCTGTGTTTATGCCCCTGTACACATGCTTGATTCTCTTTCGGAGACATAGCAATCCATAGGTTTTAAGATACTTACTAGTCAGGTACATTCTTAGACGTTTAATATGCGGTGTTGAGTCCATTTCTTTGAGCAAGGAGTAGCTCTTGTCTATTCCATATTTGGCTTAAGGAACTTTATCTGTGCTCATTTCAATCTCTGGTTTTATGCAGCACCCCAACTCACCTTTCCCCTTAAGCAAGCATAAGTTGGTTTTCTAAATTTGAGACCCTGTTCTGTTTTGGAATTCAGTTCCTGTGTAGCCAAGTTTACATTCCGTGTATTACTGATATCTTATGATGTTTCTTTTTCTGTGTGACTTATTTCAGTTAGAATCATCATACCTGAATCCACTCATTGTGCTGCTAAGGGCCTGATGACATAGATTTCATTGCAGAGTGATATTGCTTTGTAAGTAAATACCACAACTTCTTTATCCATTTTTCACTTTCTGCGATGTTGAACTTGTACTGTAAACGAGGTTCTTGTAAACAGAGGCGTCCCAAACTTTGGGGTGGCTGTGTCTTTTTGATTTTAATTTCCCTAATCTATAGGACCATAAGTGGAAGTGCCCTAGGCTCTGTTGCTTTGTTTTTTAGATGTTTCAGGAAACACCATACACTTCTCCCGAGTGTCTGTTGGCAATTTACATCCCGCCCATCAGCATAACAAGGCTCCCAGTTCTCCATGGCCTGTCCTGCCTTTCTGGATTTTACACTTTTTTCAGATGGCCCTTTTGACCGGGGGGAAGTGAGACTTCATTGTAGTGCAGATTTCCTTTGCAAGCTTGCTTGGTTGGCCAAAAAGGGCGTATGCGTTTTTTCCTGAATATATTCAGGAAAAAACGCATACGCCCTTTTTGGCCAAGTGCATCATTGTGGACGTTCTGCCTCTTTTCCTATGCTTTCAATGCAATTCCAGTCTACCTCCTGAAATCGGTTTCCTGCAATTCTGCCCCGCTTTCAAGTCCTCTTGGCAGCCTTACTTCAGTATATTTTTGGACGATAGCTGTCATTTATAACTCTGCAGGTTTGTGAATTACAGTGCCCCTGAGCTCCTTTCTTCAACTCGCTTTCTTGTGACCTGGCCGCAACACCGCAGGATGGCTTCAGGCCCTAATCTGGTTCCGGCACGGCACGCTGAGCCTTTGGTTAATTCCTCTTCCTGGTGGGAAATGAGAGTTAAATTTGCCCGTCCAGACACCTCCAGCTAGTCTCTCATTGGTTCTCACTATTCCTGTTCATCTTCCGCAGAAATTGCAAACTGGGCCAAACAGGAGGTTAAAGGGACTGACTCTCCAAGTCGGGAGGGTGTTAGTAAAGCATCTGGAATGTTGCACCCGAGTACCAGGGTACGAAAACTGAGACATATTTGAACACGTCTCCCGATCACATGGTTGATCAGACTCTAGGTTCCACATGCATGTTTTAGCTGAAGGAAGAATACCTTAAACCTGGGTAGTTGAAACCCGTGGAATGGGTACCATGCAATATGACTTCAAAGGGTCTTCAGTTGCTCACCGAACCTCTCCAATCCTATCACTGCTGTGTTTATGCCCCTGTACACATGCTTGATTCTCTTTCGGAGACATAGCAATCCATAGGTTTTAAGATACTTACTAGTCAGGTACATTCTTAGACGTTTAATATGCGGTGTTGAGTCCATTTCGTTGAGCAAGAGGTAGCTCTTGTCTGTTCCATATTTGGCTTAAGGAACTTTATCTGTGCTCATTTCAATCTCTGGTTTTATGCAGCACCCCAACTCACCTTTCCCCTTAAGCAAGCATAAGTTGGTTTTCTAAATTTGAGACCCTGTTCTGTTCTGTAATTCAGTTCCTGTGTAGCCAAGTTTACATTCCGTGTATTACTGATATCTTATGATGTTTCTTTTTCTGTGTGACTTATTTCAGTTAGAATCATCATACCTGAATCCACTCATTGTGCTGCTAAGGGCCTGATGACATAGATTTCATTGCTGAGTGATATTGCTTTGTAAGTAAATACCACAACTTCTTTATCCATTTTTCACTTTCTGCGATGTTGAACTTGTACTGTAAACGAGGTTCTTGTAAACAGAGGCGTCCCAATGTTTGGGGTGGCTGTGTCTTTTTGATTTTAATTTCCCTAAGCTATAGGACCATAAGTGGAAGTGCCCTAGGCTCTGTTGCTTTGTTTTTTAGATGTTTCAGGAAACACCATACACTTCTCCCGAGTGTCTGTTGGCAATTTACATCCCGCCCATCAGCATAACAAGGCTCCCAGTTCTCCATGGCCTGTCCTGCCTTTCTGGATTTTACACTTTTTTCAGATGGCCCTTTTGACCGGGGGGAAGTGAGACTTCATTGTAGTGCAGATTTCCTTTGCAAGCTTGCTTGGTTGGCCAAAAAGGGCGTATGCGTTTTTTCCTGAATATATTCAGGAAAAAACGCATACGCCCTTTTTGGCCAAGTGCATCATTGTGGACGTTCTGCCTCTTTTCCTATGCTTTCAATGCAATTCCAGTCTACCTCCTGAAATCGGTTTCCTGCAATTCTGCCCCGCTTTCAAGTCCTCTTGGCAGCCTTACTTCAGTATATTTTTGGACGATAGCTGTCATTTATAACTCTGCAGGTTTGTGAATTACAGTGCCCCTGAGCTCCTTTCTTCAACTCGCTTTCTTGTGACCTGGCCGCAACACCGCAGGATGGCTTCAGGCCCTAATCTGGTTCCGGCACGGCACGCTGAGCCTTTGGTTAATTCCTCTTCCTGGTGGGAAATGAGAGTTAAATTTGCCCGTCCAGACACCTCCAGCTAGTCTCTCATTGGTTCTCGCTATTCCTGTTCATCTTCCGCAGAAATTGCAAACTGGGCCAAACAGGAGGTTAAAGGGACTGACTCTCCAAGTCGGGAGGGTGTTAGTAAAGCATCTGGAATGTTGCACCCGAGTACCAGGGTACGAAAACTGAGACATATTTGAACACGTCTCCCGATCACATGGTTGATCAGACTCTAGGTTCCACATGCATGTTTTAGCTGAAGGAAGAATACCTTAAACCTGGGTAGTTGAAACCCGTGGAATGGGTACCATGCAATATGACTTCAAAGGGTCTTCAGTTGCTCACCGAACCTCTCCAATCCTATCACTGCTGCGTTTATGCCCCTGTACACATGCTTGATTCTCTTTCGGAGACATAGCAATCCATAGGTTTTAAGATACTTACTAGTCAGGTACATTCTTAGACGTTTAATATGCGGTGTTGAGTCCATTTCGTTGAGCAAGAGGTAGCTCTTGTCTATTCCATATTTGGCTTAAGGAACTTTATCTGTGCTCATTTCAATCTCTGGTTTTATGCAGCACCCCAACTCACCTTTCCCCTTAAGCAAGCATAAGTTGGTTTTCTAAATTTGAGACCCTGTTCTGTTTTGGAATTCAGTTCCTGTGTAGCCAAGTTTACATTCCGTGTATTACTGATATCTTATGATGTTTCTTTTTCTGTGTGACTTATTTCAGTTAGAATCATCATACCTGAATCCACTCATTGTGCTGCTAAGGGCCTGATGACATAGATTTCATTGCAGAGTGATATTGCTTTGTAAGTAAATACCACAACTTCTTTATCCATTTTTCAATTTCTGCAATGTTGAACTTGTACTGTAAACGAGGTTCTTGTAAACAGAGGCGTCCCAAACTTTGGGGTGGCTGTGTCTTTTTGATTTTAATTTCCCTAATCTATAGGACCATAAGTGGAAGTGCCCTAGGCTCTGTTGCTTTGTTTTTTAGATGTTTCAGGAAACACCATACACTTCTCCCGAGTGTCTGTTGGAAATTTACATCCCACCCATCAGCATAACAAGGCTCCCAGTTCTCCATGGCCTGTCCTGCCTTTCTGGATTTTACACTTTTTTCAGATGGCCCTTTTGACCGGGGGGAAGTGAGACTTCATTGTAGTGCAGATTTCCTTTGCAAGCTTGCTTGGTTGGCCAAAAAGGGCGTATGCGTTTTTTCCTGAATATATTCAGGAAAAAACGCATACGCCCTTTTTGGCCAAGTGCATCATTGTGGACGTTCTGCCTCTTTTCCTATGCTTTCAATGCAATTCCAGTCTACCTCCTGAAATCGGTTTCCTGCAATTCTGCCCCGCTTTCAAGTCCTCTTGGCAGCCTTACTTCAGTATATTTTTGGACGATAGCTGTCATTTATAACTCTGCAGGTTTGTGAATTACAGTGCCCCTGAGCTCCTTTCTTCAACTCGCTTTCTTGTGACGTGGCTGCAACACCGCAGGATGGCTTCAGGCCCTAATCTGGTTCCGGCACGGCACGCTGAGCCTTTGGTTAATTCCTCTTCCTGGTGGGAAATGAGAGTAAAATTTTCCCGTCCAGACACCTCCAGCTAGTCTCTCATTGGTTCTCGCTATTCCTGTTCATCTTCCGCAGAAATTGCAAACTGGGCCAAACAGGAGGTTAAAGGGACTGACTCTCCAAGTCGGGAGAGTGTTAGTAAAGTGTCTGGAATGTTGCACCCGAGTACCAGGGTATGAAAACTGAGACATATTTGAACACGTCTCCCGAGCACATGGTTGATCATACTCTAGGTTCCACATGCATGTTTTAGCTGAAGGAAGAATACCTTAAACCTGGGTAGTTGAAACCCGTGGAATGGGTACCATGCAATATGACTTCAAAGGGTCTTCAGTTGCTCACCGAACCTCTCCAATCCTATCACTGCTGTGTTTATGCCCCTGTACACATGCTTGATTCTCTTTCGGAGACATAGCAATCCATAGGTTTTAAGATACTTACTAGTCAGGTACATTCTTAGACGTTTAATATGCGGTGTTGAGTCCATTTCTTTGAGCAAGGAGTAGCTCTTGTCTATTCCATATTTGGCTTAAGGAACTTTATCTGTGCTCATTTCAATCTCTGGTTTTATGCAGCACCCCAACTCACCTTTCCCCTTAAGCAAGCATAAGTTGGTTTTCTAAATTTGAGACCCTGTTCTGTTTTGGAATTCAGTTCCTGTGTAGCCAAGTTTACATTCCGTGTATTACTGATATCTTATGATGTTTCTTTTTCTGTGTGACTTATTTCAGTTAGAATCATCATACCTGAATCCACTCATTGTGCTGCTAAGGGCCTGATGACATAGATTTCATTGCAGAGTGATATTGCTTTGTAAGTAAATACCACAACTTCTTTATCCATTTTTCACTTTCTGCGATGTTGAACTTGTACTGTAAACGAGGTTCTTGTAAACAGAGGCGTCCCAAACTTTGGGGTGGCTGTGTCTTTTTGATTTTAATTTCCCTAATCTATAGGACCATAAGTGGAAGTGCCCTAGGCTCTGTTGCTTTGTTTTTTAGATGTTTCAGGAAACACCATACACTTCTCCCGAGTGTCTGTTGGCAATTTACATCCCGCCCATCAGCATAACAAGGCTCCCAGTTCTCCATGGCCTGTCCTGCCTTTCTGGATTTTACACTTTTTTCAGATGGCCCTTTTGACCGGGGGGAAGTGAGACTTCATTGTAGTGCAGATTTCCTTTGCAAGCTTGCTTGGTTGGCCAAAAAGGGCGTATGCGTTTTTTCCTGAATATATTCAGGAAAAAACGCATACGCCCTTTTTGGCCAAGTGCATCATTGTGGACGTTCTGCCTCTTTTCCTATGCTTTCAATGCAATTCCAGTCTACCTCCTGAAATCGGTTTCCTGCAATTCTGCCCCGCTTTCAAGTCCTCTTGGCAGCCTTACTTCAGTATATTTTTGGACGATAGCTGTCATTTATAACTCTGCAGGTTTGTGAATTACAGTGCCCCTGAGCTCCTTTCTTCAACTCGCTTTCTTGTGACCTGGCCGCAACACCGCAGGATGGCTTCAGGCCCTAATCTGGTTCCGGCACGGCACGCTGAGCCTTTGGTTAATTCCTCTTCCTGGTGGGAAATGAGAGTTAAATTTGCCCGTCCAGACACCTCCAGCTAGTCTCTCATTGGTTCTCACTATTCCTGTTCATCTTCCGCAGAAATTGCAAACTGGGCCAAACAGGAGGTTAAAGGGACTGACTCTCCAAGTCGGGAGGGTGTTAGTAAAGCATCTGGAATGTTGCACCCGAGTACCAGGGTACGAAAACTGAGACATATTTGAACACGTCTCCCGATCACATGGTTGATCAGACTCTAGGTTCCACATGCATGTTTTAGCTGAAGGAAGAATACCTTAAACCTGGGTAGTTGAAACCCGTGGAATGGGTACCATGCAATATGACTTCAAAGGGTCTTCAGTTGCTCACCGAACCTCTCCAATCCTATCACTGCTGTGTTTATGCCCCTGTACACATGCTTGATTCTCTTTCGGAGACATAGCAATCCATAGGTTTTAAGATACTTACTAGTCAGGTACATTCTTAGACGTTTAATATGCGGTGTTGAGTCCATTTCGTTGAGCAAGAGGTAGCTCTTGTCTGTTCCATATTTGGCTTAAGGAACTTTATCTGTGCTCATTTCAATCTCTGGTTTTATGCAGCACCCCAACTCACCTTTCCCCTTAAGCAAGCATAAGTTGGTTTTCTAAATTTGAGACCCTGTTCTGTTCTGTAATTCAGTTCCTGTGTAGCCAAGTTTACATTCCGTGTATTACTGATATCTTATGATGTTTCTTTTTCTGTGTGACTTATTTCAGTTAGAATCATCATACCTGAATCCACTCATTGTGCTGCTAAGGGCCTGATGACATAGATTTCATTGCTGAGTGATATTGCTTTGTAAGTAAATACCACAACTTCTTTATCCATTTTTCACTTTCTGCGATGTTGAACTTGTACTGTAAACGAGGTTCTTGTAAACAGAGGCGTCCCAATGTTTGGGGTGGCTGTGTCTTTTTGATTTTAATTTCCCTAAGCTATAGGACCATAAGTGGAAGTGCCCTAGGCTCTGTTGCTTTGTTTTTTAGATGTTTCAGGAAACACCATACACTTCTCCCGAGTGTCTGTTGGCAATTTACATCCCGCCCATCAGCATAACAAGGCTCCCAGTTCTCCATGGCCTGTCCTGCCTTTCTGGATTTTACACTTTTTTCAGATGGCCCTTTTGACCGGGGGGAAGTGAGACTTCATTGTAGTGCAGATTTCCTTTGCAAGCTTGCTTGGTTGGCCAAAAAGGGCGTATGCGTTTTTTCCTGAATATATTCAGGAAAAAACGCATACGCCCTTTTTGGCCAAGTGCATCATTGTGGACGTTCTGCCTCTTTTCCTATGCTTTCAATGCAATTCCAGTCTACCTCCTGAAATCGGTTTCCTGCAATTCTGCCCCGCTTTCAAGTCCTCTTGGCAGCCTTACTTCAGTATATTTTTGGACGATAGCTGTCATTTATAACTCTGCAGGTTTGTG
Source organism: Pseudorca crassidens (assembly GCF_039906515.1). Classification (NCBI taxonomy): domain Eukaryota; kingdom Metazoa; phylum Chordata; class Mammalia; order Artiodactyla; family Delphinidae; genus Pseudorca; species Pseudorca crassidens. Next base: position 232,884 of record NW_027136300.1, read on the forward strand.
AATTACAGTGCCCCTGAGCTCCTTTCTTCAACTCGCTTTCTTGTGACCTGGCCGCAACACCGCAGGATGGCTTCAGGCCCTAATCTGGTTCCGGCACGGCACGCTGAGCCTTTGGTTAATTCCTCTTCCTGGTGGGAAATGAGAGTTAAATTTGCCCGTCCAGACACCTCCAGCTAGTCTCTCATTGGTTCTCGCTATTCCTGTTCATCTTCCGCAGAAATTGCAAACTGGGCCAAACAGGAGGTTAAAGGGACTGACTCTCCAAGTCGGGAGGGTGTTAGTAAAGCATCTGGAATGTTGCACCCGAGTACCAGGGTACGAAAACTGAGACATATTTGAACACGTCTCCCGATCACATGGTTGATCAGACTCTAGGTTCCACATGCATGTTTTAGCTGAAGGAAGAATACCTTAAACCTGGGTAGTTGAAACCCGTGGAATGGGTACCATGCAATATGACTTCAAAGGGTCTTCAGTTGCTCACCGAACCTCTCCAATCCTATCACTGCTGCGTTTATGCCCCTGTACACATGCTTGATTCTCTTTCGGAGACATAGCAATCCATAGGTTTTAAGATACTTACTAGTCAGGTACATTCTTAGACGTTTAATATGCGGTGTTGAGTCCATTTCGTTGAGCAAGAGGTAGCTCTTGTCTATTCCATATTTGGCTTAAGGAACTTTATCTGTGCTCATTTCAATCTCTGGTTTTATGCAGCACCCCAACTCACCTTTCCCCTTAAGCAAGCATAAGTTGGTTTTCTAAATTTGAGACCCTGTTCTGTTCTGTAATTCAGTTCCTGTGTAGCCAAGTTTACATTCCGTGTATTACTGATATCTTATGATGTTTCTTTTTCTGTGTGACTTATTTCAGTTAGAATCATCATACCTGAATCCACTCATTGTGCTGCTAAGGGCCTGATGACATAGATTTCATTGCTGAGTGATATTGCTTTGTAAGTAAATACCACAACTTCTTTATCCATTTTTCACTTTCTGCGATGTTGAACTTGTACTGTAAACGAGGTTCTTGTAAACAGAGGCGTCCCAATGTTTGGGGTGGCTGTGTCTTTTTGATTTTAATTTCCCTAAGCTATAGGACCATAAGTGGAAGTGCCCTAGGCTCTGTTGCTTTGTTTTTTAGATGTTTCAGGAAACACCATACACTTCTCCCGAGTGTCTGTTGGCAATTTACATCCCGCCCATCAGCATAACAAGGCTCCCAGTTCTCCATGGCCTGTCCTGCCTTTCTGGATTTTACACTTTTTTCAGATGGCCCTTTTGACCGGGGGGAAGTGAGACTTCATTGTAGTGCAGATTTCCTTTGCAAGCTTGCTTGGTTGGCCAAAAAGGGCGTATGCGTTTTTTCCTGAATATATTCAGGAAAAAACGCATACGCCCTTTTTGGCCAAGTGCATCATTGTGGACGTTCTGCCTCTTTTCCTATGCTTTCAATGCAATTCCAGTCTACCTCCTGAAATCGGTTTCCTGCAATTCTGCCCCGCTTTCAAGTCCTCTTGGCAGCCTTACTTCAGTATATTTTTGGACGATAGCTGTCATTTATAACTCTGCAGGTTTGTGAATTACAGTGCCCCTGAGCTCCTTTCTTCAACTCGCTTTCTTTTGAGCTGGCCGCAACACCGCAGGATGGCTTCAGGCCCTAATCTGGTTCCGGCACGGCACGCTGAGCCTTTGGTTAATTCCTCTTCCTGGTGGGAAATGAGAGTTAAATTTGCCCGTCCAGACACCTCCAGCTAGTCTCTCATTGGTTCTCGCTATTCCTGTTCATCTTCCGCAGAAATTGCAAACTGGGCCAAACAGGAGGTTAAAGGGACTGACTCTCCAAGTCGGGAGGGTGTTAGTAAAGCGTCTGGAATGTTGCACCCGAGTACCAGGGTACGAAAACTGAGACATATTTGAACACGTCTCCCGATCACATGGTTGATCATACTCTAGGTTCCACATGCATGTTTTACCTGAAGGAAGAATACCTTAAACCTGGGTAGTTGAAACCCGTGGAATGGGTACCATGCAATATGACTTCAAAGGGTCTTCATTTGCTCACCGAACCTCTCCAATCCTATCACTGCTGCGTTTATGCCCCTGTACACATGCTTGATTCTCTTTCGGAGACATAGCAATCCATAGGTTTTAAGATACTTACTAGTCAGGTACATTCTTAGGCATTTAATATGCGGTGTTGAGTCCATTTCGTTGAGCAAGAGGTAGCTCTTGTCTATTCCATATTTGGCTTAAGGAACTTTATCTGTGCTCATTTCAATCTCTGGTTTTATGCAGCACCCCAACTCACCTTTACCCTTAAGCAAGCATAAGTTGGTTTTCTAAATTTGAGACCCTGTTCTGTTCTGTAATTCAGTTCCTGTGTAGCCAAGTTTACATTCCGTGTATTACTGATATCTTATGATGTTTCTTTTTCTGTGTGACTTATTTCAGTTAGAATCATCATACCTGAATCCACTCATTGTGCTGCTAAGGGCCTGATGACATAGATTTCATTGCTGAGTGATATTGCTTTGTAAGTAAATACCACAACTTCTTTATCCATTTTTCACTTTCTGCGATGTTGAACTTGTACTGTAAACGAGGTTCTTGTAAACAGAGGCGTCCCAAACTTTGGGGTGGCTGTGTCTTTTTGATTTTAATCTCCCTAAGCTATAGGACCATAAGTGGAAGTGCCCTAGGCTCTGTTGCTTTGTTTTTTAGATGTTTCAGGAAACACCATACACTTCTCCCGAGTGTCTGTTGGAAATTTACATCCCGCCCATCAGCATAACAAGGCTCCCAGTTCTCCATGGCCTGTCCTGCCTTTCTGGATTTTACACTTTTTTCAGATGGCCCTTTTGACCGGGGGGAAGTGAGACTTCATTGTAGTGCAGATTTCCTTTGCAAGCTTGCTTGGTTGGCCAAAAAGGGCGTATGCGTTTTTTCCTGAATATATTCAGGAAAAAACGCATACGCCCTTTTTGGCCAAGTGCATCATTGTGGACGTTCTGCCTCTTTTCCTATGCTTTCAATGCAATTCCAGTCTGCCTCCTGAAATCGGTTTCCTGCAATTCTGCCCCGCTTTCAAGTCCTCTTGGCAGCCTTACTTCAGTATATTTTTGGACGATAGCTGTCATTTATAACTCTGCAGGTTTGTGAATTACAGTGCCCCTGAGCTCCTTTCTTCAACTCGCTTTCTTTTGAGCTGGCCGCAACACCGCAGGATGGCTTCAGGCCCTAATCTGGTTCCGGCACGGCACGCTGAGCCTTTGGTTAATTCCTCTTCCTGGTGGGAAATGAGAGTTAAATTTGCCCGTTCAGACACCTCCAGCTAGTCTCTCATTGGTTCTCGCTATTCCTGTTCATCTTCCGCAGAAATTGCAAACTGGGCCAAACAGGAGGTTAAAGGGACTGACTCTCCAAGTCGGGAGGGTGTTAGTAAAGCGTCTGGAATGTTGTACCCGAGTACCAGGGTACGAAAACTGAGACATATTTGAACACGTCTCCCGATCACATGGTTGATCATACTCTAGGTTGCACATGCATGTTTTAGCTGAAGGAAGAATACCTTAAACCTGGGTAGTTGAAACCCGTGGAATGGGTACCATGCAATATGACTTCAAAGGGTCTTCATTTGCTCACCGAACCTCTCCAATCCTATCACTGCTGCGTTTATGCCCCTGTACACATGCTTGATTCTCTTTCGGAGACATAGCAATCCATAGGTTTTAAGATACTTACTAGTCAGGTACATTCTTAGGCATTTAATATGCGGTGTTGAGTCCATTTCGTTGAGCAAGGAGTAGCTCTTGTCTATTCCATATTTGGCTTAAGGAACTTTATCTGTGCTCATTTCAATCTCTGGTTTTATGCAGCACCCCAACTCACCTTTCCCCTTAAGCAAGCATAAGTTGGTTTTCTAAATTTGAGACCCTGTTCTGTTCTGTAATTCAGTTCCTGTGTAGCCAAGTTTACATTCCGTGTATTACTGATATCTTATGATGTTTCTTTTTCTGTGTGACTTATTTCAGTTAGAATCATCATACCTGAATCCACTCATTGTGCTGCTAAGGGCCTGATGACATAGATTTCATTGCTGAGTGATATTGCTTTGTAAGTAAATACCACAACTTCTTTATCCATTTTTCACTTTCTGCGATGTTGAACTTGTACTGTAAACGAGGTTCTTGTAAACAGAGGCGTCCCAATGTTTGGGGTGGCTGTGTCTTTTTGATTTTAATTTCCCTAAGCTATAGGACCATAAGTGGAAGTGCCCTAGGCTCTGTTGCTTTGTTTTTTAGATGTTTCAGGAAACACCATACACTTCTCCCGAGTGTCTGTTGGCAATTTACATCCCGCCCATCAGCATAACAAGGCTCCCAGTTCTCCATGGCCTGTCCTGCCTTTCTGGATTTTACACTTTTTTCAGATGGCCCTTTTGACCGGGGGGAAGTGAGACTTCATTGTAGTGCAGATTTCCTTTGCAAGCTTGCTTGGTTGGCCAAAAAGGGCGTATGCGTTTTTTCCTGAATATATTCAGGAAAAAACGCATACGCCCTTTTTGGCCAAGTGCATCATTGTGGACGTTCTGCCTCTTTTCCTATGCTTTCAATGCAATTCCAGTCTGCCTCCTGAAATCGGTTTCCTGCAATTCTGCCCCGCTTTCAAGTCCTCTTGGCAGCCTTACTTCAGTATATTTTTGGACGATAGCTGTCATTTATAACTCTGCAGGTTTGTGAATTACAGTGCCCCTGAGCTCCTTTCTTCAACTCGCTTTCTTTTGAGCTGGCCGCAACACCGCAGGATGGCTTCAGGCCCTAATCTGGTTCCGGCACGGCACGCTGAGCCTTTGGTTAATTCCTCTTCCTGGTGGGAAATGAGAGTTAAATTTGCCCGTCCAGACACCTCCAGCTAGTCTCTCATTGGTTCTCGCTATTCCTGTTCATCTTCCGCAGAAATTGCAAACTGGGCCAAACAGGAGGTTAAAGGGACTGACTCTCCAAGTCGGGAGGGTGTTAGTAAAGCGTCTGGAATGTTGCACCCGAGTACCAGGGTACGAAAACTGAGACATATTTGAACACGTCTCCCGATCACATGGTTGATCATACTCTAGGTTGCACATGCATGTTTTAGCTGAAGGAAGAATACCTTAAACCTGGGTAGTTGAAACCCGTGGAATGGGTACCATGCAATATGACTTCAAAGGGTCTTCATTTGCTCACCGAACCTCTCCAATCCTATCACTGCTGCGTTTATGCCCCTGTACACATGCTTGATTCTCTTTCGGAGACATAGCAATCCATAGGTTTTAAGATACTTACTAGTCAGGTACATTCTTAGGCATTTAATATGCGGTGTTGAGTCCATTTCGTTGAGCAAGAGGTAGCTCTTGTCTATTCCATATTTGGCTTAAGGAACTTTATCTGTGCTCATTTCAATCTCTGGTTTTATGCAGCACCCCAACTCACCTTTACCCTTAAGCAAGCATAAGTTGGTTTTCTAAATTTGAGACCCTGTTCTGTTCTGTAATTCAGTTCCTGTGTAGCCAAGTTTACATTCCGTGTATTACTGATATCTTATGATGTTTCTTTTTCTGTGTGACTTATTTCAGTTAGAATCATCATACCTGAATCCACTCATTGTGCTGCTAAGGGCCTGATGACATAGATTTCATTGCTGAGTGATATTGCTTTGTAAGTAAATACCACAACTTCTTTATCCATTTTTCACTTTCTGCGATGTTGAACTTGTACTGTAAACGAGGTTCTTGTAAACAGAGGCGTCCCAAACTTTGGGGTGGCTGTGTCTTTTTGATTTTAATCTCCCTAAGCTATAGGACCATAAGTGGAAGTGCCCTAGGCTCTGTTGCTTTGTTTTTTAGATGTTTCAGGAAACACCATACACTTCTCCCGAGTGTCTGTTGGAAATTTACATCCCGCCCATCAGCATAACAAGGCTCCCAGTTCTCCATGGCCTGTCCTGCCTTTCTGGATTTTACACTTTTTTCAGATGGCCCTTTTGACCGGGGGGAAGTGAGACTTCATTGTAGTGCAGATTTCCTTTGCAAGCTTGCTTGGTTGGCCAAAAAGGGCGTATGCGTTTTTTCCTGAATATATTCAGGAAAAAACGCATACGCCCTTTTTGGCCAAGTGCATCATTGTGGACGTTCTGCCTCTTTTCCTATGCTTTCAATGCAATTCCAGTCTGCCTCCTGAAATCGGTTTCCTGCAATTCTGCCCCGCTTTCAAGTCCTCTTGGCAGCCTTACTTCAGTATATTTTTGGACGATAGCTGTCATTTATAACTCTGCAGGTTTGTGAATTACAGTGCCCCTGAGCTCCTTTCTTCAACTCGCTTTCTTTTGAGCTGGCCGCAACACCGCAGGATGGCTTCAGGCCCTAATCTGGTTCCGGCACGGCACGCTGAGCCTTTGGTTAATTCCTCTTCCTGGTGGGAAATGAGAGTTAAATTTGCCCGTTCAGACACCTCCAGCTAGTCTCTCATTGGTTCTCGCTATTCCTGTTCATCTTCCGCAGAAATTGCAAACTGGGCCAAACAGGAGGTTAAAGGGACTGACTCTCCAAGTCGGGAGGGTGTTAGTAAAGCGTCTGGAATGTTGTACCCGAGTACCAGGGTACGAAAACTGAGACATATTTGAACACGTCTCCCGATCACATGGTTGATCATACTCTAGGTTGCACATGCATGTTTTAGCTGAAGGAAGAATACCTTAAACCTGGGTAGTTGAAACCCGTGGAATGGGTACCATGCAATATGACTTCAAAGGGTCTTCATTTGCTCACCGAACCTCTCCAATCCTATCACTGCTGCGTTTATGCCCCTGTACACATGCTTGATTCTCTTTCGGAGACATAGCAATCCATAGGTTTTAAGATACTTACTAGTCAGGTACATTCTTAGGCATTTAATATGCGGTGTTGAGTCCATTTCGTTGAGCAAGGAGTAGCTCTTGTCTATTCCATATTTGGCTTAAGGAACTTTATCTGTGCTCATTTCAATCTCTGGTTTTATGCAGCACCCCAACTCACCTTTCCCCTTAAGCAAGCATAAGTTGGTTTTCTAAATTTGAGACCCTGTTCTGTTCTGTAATTCAGTTCCTGTGTAGCCAAGTTTACATTCCGTGTATTACTGATATCTTATGATGTTTCTTTTTCTGTGTGACTTATTTCAGTTAGAATCATCATACCTGAATCCACTCATTGTGCTGCTAAGGGCCTGATGACATAGATTTCATTGCTGAGTGATATTGCTTTGTAAGTAAATACCACAACTTCTTTATCCATTTTTCACTTTCTGCGATGTTGAACTTGTACTGTAAACGAGGTTCTTGTAAACAGAGGCGTCCCAAACTTTGGGGTGGCTGTGTCTTTTTGATTTTAATCTCCCTATGCTATAGGACCATAAGTGGAAGTGCCCTAGGCTCTGTTGCTTTGTTTTTTAGATGTTTCAGGAAACACCATACACTTCTCCCGAGTGTCTGTTGGCAATTTACATCCCACCCATCAGCATAACAAGGCTCCCAGTTCTCCATGGCCTGTCCTGCCTTTCTGGATTTTACACTTTTTTCAGATGGCCCTTTTGACCGGGGGGAAGTGAGACTTCATTGTAGTGCAGATTTCCTTTGCAAGCTTGCTTGGTTGGCCAAAAAGGGCGTATGCGATTTTTCCTGAATATATTCAGGAAAAAACGCATACGCCCTTTTTGGCCAAGTGCATCATTGTGGACGTTCTGCCTCTTTTCCTATGCTTTCAATGCAATTCCAGTCTGCCTCCTGAAATCGGTTTCCTGCAATTCTGCCCCGCTTTCAAGTCCTCTTGGCAGCCTTACTTCAGTATATTTTTGGACGATAGCTGTCATTTATAACTCTGCAGGTTTGTGAATTACAGTGCCCCTGAACTCCTTTCTTCAACTCGCTTTCTTTTGAGCTGGCCGCAACACCGCAGGATGGCTTCAGGCCCTAATCTGGTTCCGGCACGGCACGCTGAGCCTTTGGTTAATTCCTCTTCCTGGTGGGAAATGAGAGTTAAATTTGCCCGTTCAGACACCTCCAGCTAGTCTCTCATTGGTTCTCGCTATTCCTGTTCATCTTCCGCAGAAATTGCAAACTGGGCCAAACAGGAGGTTAAAGGGACTGACTCTCCAAGTCGGGAGGGTGTTAGTAAAGCGTCTGGAATGTTGTACCCGAGTACCAGGGTACGAAAACTGAGACATATTTGAACACGTCTCCCGATCACATGGTTGATCATACTCTAGGTTGCACATGCATGTTTTAGCTGAAGGAAGAATACCTTAAACCTGGGTAGTTGAAACCCGTGGAATGGGTACCATGCAATATGACTTCAAAGGGTCTTCATTTGCTCACCGAACCTCTCCAATCCTATCACTGCTGCGTTTATGCCCCTGTACACATGCTTGATTCTCTTTCGGAGACATAGCAATCCATAGGTTTTAAGATACTTACTAGTCAGGTACATTCTTAGGCATTTAATATGCGGTGTTGAGTCCATTTCGTTGAGCAAGAGGTAGCTCTTGTCTATTCCATATTTGGCTTAAGGAACTTTATCTGTGCTCATTTCAATCTCTGGTTTTATGCAGCACCCCAACTCACCTTTCCCCTTAAGCAAGCATAAGTTGGTTTTCTAAATTTGAGACCCTGTTCTGTTCTGTAATTCAGTTCCTGTGTAGCCAAGTTTACATTCCGTGTATTACTGATATCTTATGATGTTTCTTTTTCTGTGTGACTTATTTCAGTTAGAATCATCATACCTGAATCCACTCATTGTGCTGCTAAGGGCCTGATGACATAGATTTCATTGCTGAGTGATATTGCTTTGTAAGTAAATACCACAACTTCTTTATCCATTTTTCACTTTCTGCGATGTTGAACTTGTACTGTAAACGAGGTTCTTGTAAACAGAGGCGTCCCAAACTTTGGGGTGGCTGTGTCTTTTTGATTTTAATCTCCCTAAGCTATAGGACCATAAGTGGAAGTGCCCTAGGCTCTGTTGCTTTGTTTTTTAGATGTTTCAGGAAACACCATACACTTCTCCCGAGTGTCTGTTGGCAATTTACATCCCGCCCATCAGCATAACAAGGCTCCCAGTTCTCCATGGCCTGTCCTGCCTTTCTGGATTTTACACTTTTTTCAGATGGCCCTTTTGACCGGGGGGAAGTGAGACTTCATTGTAGTGCAGATTTCCTTTGCAAGCTTGCTTGGTTGGCCAAAAAGGGCGTATGCGTTTTTTCCTGAATATATTCAGGAAAAAACGCATACGCCCTTTTTGGCCAAGTGCATCATTGTGGACGTTCTGCCTCTTTTCCTATGCTTTCAATGCAATTCCAGTCTGCCTCCTGAAATCGGTTTCCTGCAATTCTGCCCCGCTTTCAAGTCCTCTTGGCAGCCTTACTTCAGTATATTTTTGGACGATAGCTGTCATTTATAACTCTGCAGGTTTGTGAATTACAGTGCCCCTGAACTCCTTTCTTCAACTCGCTTTCTTTTGAGCTGGCCGCAACACCGCAGGATGGCTTCAGGCCCTAATCTGGTTCCGGCACGGCACGCTGAGCCTTTGGTTAATTCCTCTTCCTGGTGGGAAATGAGAGTTAAATTTGCCCGTTCAGACACCTCCAGCTAGTCTCTCATTGGTTCTCGCTATTCCTGTTCATCTTCCGCAGAAATTGCAAACTGGGCCAAACAGGAGGTTAAAGGGACTGACTCTCCAAGTCGGGAGGGTGTTAGTAAAGCGTCTGGAATGTTGTACCCGAGTACCAGGGTACGAAAACTGAGACATATTTGAACACGTCTCCCGATCACATGGTTGATCATACTCTAGGTTGCACATGCATGTTTTAGCTGAAGGAAGAATACCTTAAACCTGGGTAGTTGAAACCCGTGGAATGGGTACCATGCAATATGACTTCAAAGGGTCTTCATTTGCTCACCGAACCTCTCCAATCCTATCACTGCTGCGTTTATGCCCCTGTACACATGCTTGATTCTCTTTCGGAGACATAGCAATCCATAGGTTTTAAGATACTTACTAGTCAGGTACATTCTTAGGCATTTAATATGCGGTGTTGAGTCCATTTCGTTGAGCAAGAGGTAGCTCTTGTCTATTCCATATTTGGCTTAAGGAACTTTATCTGTGCTCATTTCAATCTCTGGTTTTATGCAGCACCCCAACTCACCTTTCCCCTTAAGCAAGCATAAGTTGGTTTTCTAAATTTGAGACCCTGTTCTGTTCTGTAATTCAGTTCCTGTGTAGCCAAGTTTACATTCCGTGTATTACTGATATCTTATGATGTTTCTTTTTCTGTGTGACTTATTTCAGTTAGAATCATCATACCTGAATCCACTCATTGTGCTGCTAAGGGCCTGATGACATAGATTTCATTGCTGAGTGATATTGCTTTGTAAGTAAATACCACAACTTCTTTATCCATTTTTCACTTTCTGCGATGTTGAACTTGTACTGTAAACGAGGTTCTTGTAAACAGAGGCGTCCCAAACTTTGGGGTGGCTGTGTCTTTTTGATTTTAATTTCCCTAAGCTATAGGACCATAAGTGGAAGTGCCCTAGGCTCTGTTGCTTTGTTTTTTAGATGTTTCAGGAAACACCATACACTTCTCCCGAATGTCTGTTGGCAATTTACATCCCGCCCATCAGCATAACAAGGCTCCCAGTTCTCCATGGCCTGTCCTGCCTTTCTGGATTTTACACTTTTTTCAGATGGCCCTTTTGACCGGGGGGAAGTGAGACTTCATTGTAGTGCAGATTTCCTTTGCAAGCTTGCTTGGTTGGCCAAAAAGGGCGTATGCGTTTTTTCCTGAATATATTCAGGAAAAAACGCATACGCCCTTTTTGGCCAAGTGCATCATTGTGGACGTTCTGCCTCTTTTCCTATGCTTTCAATGCAATTCCAGTCTACCTCCTGAAATCGGTTTCCTGCAATTCTGCCCCGCTTTCAAGTCCTCTTGGCAGCCTTACTTCAGTATATTTTTGGACGATAGCTGTCATTTATAACTCTGCAGGTTTGTGAATTACAGTGCCCCTGAGCTCCTTTCTTCAACTCGCTTTCTTTTGAGCTGGCCGCAACACCGCAGGATGGCTTCAGGCCCTAATCTGGTTCCGGCACGGCACGCTGAGCCTTTGGTTAATTCCTCTTCCTGGTGGGAAATGAGAGTTAAATTTGCCCGTCCAGACACCTCCAGCTAGTCTCTCATTGGTTCTCGCTATTCCTGTTCATCTTCCGCAGAAATTGCAAACTGGGCCAAACAGGAGGTTAAAGGGACTGACTCTCCAAGTCGGGAGGGTGTTAGTAAAGCGTCTGGAATGTTGCACCCGAGTACCAGGGTACGAAAACTGAGACATATTTGAACACGTCTCCCGATCACATGGTTGATCATACTCTAGGTTCCACATGCATGTTTTAGCTGAAGGAAGAATACCTTAAACCTGGGTAGTTGAAACCCGTGGAATGGGTACCATGCAATATGACTTCAAAGGGTCTTCATTTGCTCACCGAACCTCTCCAATCCTATCACTGCTGCGTTTATGCCCCTGTACACATGCTTGATTCTCTTTCGGAGACATAGCAATCCATAGGTTTTAAGATACTTACTAGTCAGGTACATTCTTAGGCGTTTAATATGCGGTGTTGAGTCCATTTCGTTGAGCAAGGAGTAGCTCTGGTCTATTCCATATTTGGCTTAAGGAACTTTATCTGTGTTCATTTCAATCTCTGGTTTTATGCAGCACCCCAACTCACCTTTACCCTTAAGCAAGCATAAGTTGGTTTTCTAAATTTGAGACCCTGTTCTGTTCTGTAATTCAGTTCCTGTGTAGCCAAGTTTACATTCCGTGTATTACTGATATCTTATGATGTTTCTTTTTCTGTGTGACTTATTTCAGTTAGAATCATCATACCTGAATCCACTCATTGTGCTGCTAAGGGCCTGATGACATAGATTTCATTGCTGAGTGATATTGCTTTGTAAGTAAATACCACAACTTCTTTATCCATTTTTCACTTTCTGCGATGTTGAACTTGTACTGTAAACGAGGTTCTTGTAAACAGAGGCGTCCCAAACTTTGGGGTGGCTGTGTCTTTTTGATTTTAATTTCCCTAAGCTATAGGACCATAAGTGGAAGTGCCCTAGGCTCTGTTGCTTTGTTTTTTAGATGTTTCAGGAAACACCATACACTTCTCCCGAGTGTCTGTTGGCAATTTACATCCCGCCCATCAGCATAACAAGGCTCCCAGTTCTCCATGGCCTGTCCTGTCTTTCTGGATTTTACACTTTTTTCAGATGGCCCTTTTGACCGGGGGGAAGTGAGACTTCATTGTAGTGCAGATTTCCTTTGCAAGCTTGCTTGGTTGGCCAAAAAGGGCGTATGCGTTTTTTCCTGAATATATTCAGGAAAAAACGCATACGCCCTTTTTGGCCAAGTGCATCATTGTGGACGTTCTGTCTCTTTTCCTATGCTTTCAATGCAATTCCAGTCTACCTCCTGAAATCGGTTTCCTGCAATTCTGCCCCGCTTTCAAGTCCTCTTGGCAGCCTTACTTCAGTATATTTTTGGACGATAGCTGTCATTTATAACTCTGCAGGTTTGTGAATTACAGTGCCCCTGAGCTCCTTTCTTCAACTCGCTTTCTTTTGAGCTGGCCGCAACACCGCAGGATGGCTTCAGGCCCTAATCTGGTTCCGGCACGACACGCTGAGCCTTTGGTTAATTCCTCTTCCTGGTGGGAAATGAGAGTTAAATTTGCCCGTCCAGACACCTCCAGCTAGTCTCTCATTGGTTCTCGCTATTCCTGTTCATCTTCCGCAGAAATTGCAAACTGGGCCAAACAGGAGGTTAAAGGGACTGACTCTCCAAGTCGGGAGGGTGTTAGTAAAGCGTCTGGAATGTTGCACCCGAGTACCAGTGTACGAAAACTGAGACATATTTGAACACGTCTCCCGATCACATGGTTGATCAGACTCTAGGTTCCACATGCATGTTTTAGCTGAAGGAAGAATACCTTAAACCTGGGTAGTTGAAACCCGTGGAATGGGTACCATGCAATATGACTTCAAAGGGTCTTCATTTGCTCACCGAACCTCTCCAATCCTATCACTGCTGCGTTTATGCCCCTGTACACATGCTTGATTCTCTTTCGGAGACATAGCAATCCATAGGTTTTAAGATACTTACTAGTCAGGTACATTCTTAGGCATTTAATATGCGGTGTTGAGTCCATTTCGTTGAGCAAGGAGTAGCTCTTGTCTATTCCATATTTGGCTTAAGGAACTTTATCTGTGCTCATTTCAATCTCTGGTTTTATGCAGCACCCCAACTCACCTTTACCCTTAAGCAAGCATAAGTTGGTTTTCTAAATTTGAGACCCTGTTCTGTTCTGTAATTCAGTTCCTGTGTAGCCAAGTTTACATTCCGTGTATTACTGATATCTTATGATGTTTCTTTTTCTGTGTGACTTATTTCAGTTAGAATCATCATACCTGAATCCACTCATTGTGCTGCTAAGGGCCTGATGACATAGATTTCATTGCTGAGTGATATTGCTTTGTAAGTAAATACCACAACTTCTTTATCCATTTTTCACTTTCTGCGATGTTGAACTTGTACTGTAAACGAGGTTCTTGTAAACAGAGGCGTCCCAAACTTTGGGGTGGCTGTGTCTTTTTGATTTTAATTTCCCTAATCTATAGGACCATAAGTGGAAGTGCCCTAGGCTCTGTTGCTTTGTTTTTTAGATGTTTCAGGAAACACCATACACTTCTCCCGAGTGTCTGTTGGAAATTTACATCCCACCCATCAGCATAACAAGGCTCCCAGTTCTCCATGGCCTGTCCTGCCTTTCTGGATTTTACACTTTTTTCAGATGGCCCTTTTGACCGGGGGGAAGTGAGACTTCATTGTAGTGCAGATTTCCTTTGCAAGCTTGCTTGGTTGGCCAAAAAGGGCGTATGCGTTTTTTCCTGAATATATTCAGGAAAAAACGCATACGCCCTTTTTGGCCAAGTGCATCATTGTGGACGTTCTGCCTCTTTTCCTATGCTTTCAATGCAATTTCAGTCTGCCTCCTGAAATCGGTTTCCTGCAATTCTGCCCCGCTTTCAAGTCCTCTTGGCAGCCTTACTTCAGTATATTTTTGGACGATAGCTGTCATTTATAACTCTGCAGGTTTGTGAATTACAGTGCCCCTGAGCTCCTTTCTTCAACTCGCTTTCTTTTGAGCTGGCCGCAACACCGCAGGATGGCTTCAGGCCCTAATCTGGTTCCGGCACGGCACGCTGAGCCTTTGGTTAATTCCTCTTCCTGGTGGGAAATGAGAGTTAAATTTGCCCGTTCAGACACCTCCAGCTAGTCTCTCATTGGTTCTCGCTATTCCTGTTCATCTTCCGCAGAAATTGCAAACTGGGCCAAACAGGAGGTTAAAGGGACTGACTCTCCAAATCGGGAGGGTGTTAGTAAAGCGTCTGGAATGTTGTACCCGAGTACCAGGGTACGAAAACTGAGACATATTTGAACACGTCTCCCGATCACATGGTTGATCATACTCTAGGTTGCACATGTATGTTTTAGCTGAAGGAAGAATACCTTAAACCTGGGTAGTTGAAACCCGTGGAATGGGTACCATGCAATATGACTTCAAAGGGTCTTCATTTGCTCACCGAACCTCTCCAATCCTATCACTGCTGCGTTTATGCCCCTGTACACATGCTTGATTCTCTTTCGGAGACATAGCAATCCATAGGTTTTAAGATACTTACTAGTCAGGTACATTCTTAGGCATTTAATATGCGGTGTTGAGTCCATTTCGTTGAGCAAGAGGTAGCTCTTGTCTATTCCATATTTGGCTTAAGGAACTTTATCTGTGCTCATTTCAATCTCTGGTTTTATGCAGCACCCCAACTCACCTTTACCCTTAAGCAAGCATAAGTTGGTTTTCTAAATTTGAGACCCTGTTCTGTTCTGTAATTCAGTTCCTGTGTAGCCAAGTTTACATTCCGTGTATTACTGATATCTTATGATGTTTCTTTTTCTGTGTGACTTATTTCAGTTAGAATCATCATACCTGAATCCACTCATTGTGCTGCTAAGGGCCTGATGACATAGATTTCATTGCTGAGTGATATTGCTTTGTAAGTAAATACCACAACTTCTTTATCCATTTTTCACTTTCTGCGATGTTGAACTTGTACTGTAAACGAGGTTCTTGTAAACAGAGGCGTCCCAAACTTTGGGGTGGCTGTGTCTTTTTGATTTTAATTTCCCTAAGCTATAGGACCATAAGTGGAAGTGCCCTAGGCTCTGTTGCTTTGTTTTTTAGATGTTTCAGGAAACACCATACACTTCTCCCGAGTGTCTGTTGGCAATTTACATCCCGCCCATCAGCATAACAAGGCTCCCAGTTCTCCATGGCCTGTCCTGTCTTTCTGGATTTTACACTTTTTTCAGATGGCCCTTTTGACCGGGGGGAAGTGAGACTTCATTGTAGTGCAGATTTCCTTTGCAAGCTTGCTTGGTTGGCCAAAAAGGGCGTATGCGTTTTTTCCTGAATATATTCAGGAAAAAACGCATACGCCCTTTTTGGCCAAGTGCATCATTGTGGACGTTCTGTCTCTTTTCCTATGCTTTCAATGCAATTCCAGTCTACCTCCTGAAATCGGTTTCCTGCAATTCTGCCCCGCTTTCAAGTCCTCTTGGCAGCCTTACTTCAGTATATTTTTGGACGATAGCTGTCATTTATAACTCTGCAGGTTTGTGAATTACAGTGCCCCTGAGCTCCTTTCTTCAACTCGCTTTCTTTTGAGCTGGCCGCAACACCGCAGGATGGCTTCAGGCCCTAATCTGGTTCCGGCACGACACGCTGAGCCTTTGGTTAATTCCTCTTCCTGGTGGGAAATGAGAGTTAAATTTGCCCGTCCAGACACCTCCAGCTAGTCTCTCATTGGTTCTCGCTATTCCTGTTCATCTTCCGCAGAAATTGCAAACTGGGCCAAACAGGAGGTTAAAGGGACTGACTCTCCAAGTCGGGAGGGTGTTAGTAAAGCGTCTGGAATGTTGCACCCGAGTACCAGGGTACGAAAACTGAGACATATTTGAACACGTCTCCCGATCACATGGTTGATCAGACTCTAGGTTGCACATGCATGTTTTAGCTGAAGGAAGAATACCTTAAACCTGGGTAGTTGAAACCCGTGGAATGGGTACCATGCAATATGACTTCAAAGGGTCTTCATTTGCTCACCGAACCTCTCCAATCCTATCACTGCTGCGTTTATGCCCCTGTACACATGCTTGATTCTCTTTCGGAGACATAGCAATCCATAGGTTTTAAGATACTT